>NC_033801.1:65977996-66001696 GCF_001876935.1 Asparagus officinalis | reverse complement strand
GATCAAAGCTTATAATTATATCAAGAATTTTTAATCCATATGTTTATATACATGTCTTATATTAAGATAGTTTAAATCTATATGGGTACAGTCTAATATTGACCTACACAAAGTCATATCTTATGTATATATTTGTATCATATTCTCTGATCAGAAGAACAACACAGATAATTGTCTCCTAACTATCATGGTATCAGAGCCACAAAACACAAATTAATCTCACTCATCCATAAAATTCAATCTATAATCTCAATCATCCATCTATCAAACCCTAATCCTAACCCTACATCTAGCTGCAGCCACCAACTCTGACTAGGTCGGAGTTGCTTCTTGTCATCAACCGCTGCCTCGCCCTCATCGAGCTGTCGTCGTCAACTACTGCTGGAGATCTCATCGAATATGAGTGTTCTAAACCTTGTTTAGATCTGATCTAGTCGATATCTACACGAGATCCGCTAAATCTAGTCTCCATCTGAACACATCCTCATATGATCACCATGCCACACCCCTGAAATCACTACACCACACCTTAGCCTCAATGTTGACTGTTGCGCCACGCAGAAGTCATTGTTGAAGCTATAACCTTAGGCACAGGTTTCCTCCTTCGATGATTCATCGATCAACACTTTCTGTTGGATCTTTGGTGATGATCACGCCTTCTTGTGATGAATGAGCGAGATCAAGATTTGATGAGGCAAGACATTGATGTTGGCCTTTTTGTTTTGATGATGATTTACAAACAATTTATTACTAATGTTGTTTGTCTAATGTTTGTGTATTCCTATGTATTGTAGACAAACAACGTTGTTGGAGGATGGATGAAATAGCGCTTCAACGACGATATCAAATGGAGGTTGGCGGAATTATGGAGAGAAGCCTACGCTATTCAAAGTTAAAGATCAAGTTCAAGCTTCATCCGCATAGTGTACCAAGTCAATCTTATTGAAGATCAAGATCATTGCTTGGGTAATTTAGTTTAGGAATTTATATTATGTGTGTTAGTACTTTAAGCTCAATCATATACACACATACACGTTTTGGTTTTTGTATATATATAGTTATATATATACATATATGTTTTGGTTTGATAGTTTTCAAGTTTTACTATGAAACAATTGAATATAATTAGAAAACATATTTTTGTTTCATACTCATATGCATATATATGATTTCATCAATATCAATTCTAGTTAGTTAAATGAAATCATGTTTTAGTGCATTATATGTGTATTTTGATAAAATACTATATTCTTTGTTTATAGACTTCATAACAATAGTTTACATCTTTTTTCAAGTCTATAAAATCATTTTGTAAAGTTTCAAAAGTTGGTTTAGCCAAAATGTCAAAATTCACATGTTTACACTTTCGTGTTTTGGACTATCTTGCAAAATGATGATATTTTTCATTTGGGAAGTCCTTTTTCGAAACCAGTCATTGTAGCATGTTTATTATCATGTCTACAATCATTCCCCAAAGTTTTACATTTTTTGGAATTTATTTGATATTTTTAAACAATGTTTTAAAATCAGATAAACAGTTTTCAGAACCTGGAATATCAGTTTCCGGTCGACCGTACCGGTCGACCGATCATTGGTTCATTTCTCACCATGCGACAGAGAGTCTGTCGGTCGACCGGACCCAGTTTCCGGTCGACCGTACAGGTCGATCATCAGATAAACAGTTTTCAGAACCTGGAATATCAGTTTCCGGTCGACCGTACCGGTCGACCGATCATTTGTTCATTTCTTACCATGCGACAGAGAGTCTGTCGGTCGACCGGTCCGGTCGACCGAAAGCTCCATCGGTCGACCGCACTGGTCGACCGACGATGGTCCAGAACGTTTTTCTGTGCTTTTTCGCTCCATCGGTCGACCGACGAGATTTTCGGTCGACCGACAAAAGAGCCGTTGGCTCCTAACGGCTATTTCTGAGCTGATTTCTCTGGGGATGTTTTGTCATTTGGTTTGGGGTTTTTGTTGAGATCTTGAGTGGGTATAAATACCCAATTGCTGATCTCTTTTCAGGGTGCCAAGAAGTTTTTAAAGAAGTTTTTAAACAAGGGTTTAAACTTGTTTAGTGTTTGTTTAAGTTTGGGTTTAAGAAGCTTTTAAGCAATTGAGAGTTTTGGGTTTGTGAAATCAATTTCACAAGAGCTTGAGGAGATCATCTATTGGTGTTTGGGCATCCAACTCTTCTCCCTCCACTCTTGATATATTGAGAAGTTTTCTAAACTCTATTTCTAGCTATTTTATATATTTGATTATCATTGTTATTTAGCTAGAACTACATTGAGTTTAGTTTTGATTTATATCTCTTTGTTCACACACAACCTTTTGAGCTTATTGTATTTACATTCATAGTATAATTTGGGGTTGTGGGTTTGTGACTAAGAGTTGTGCTTAATTGAGTTCTCACCTTGTTTAGAGAACAATCAATTGATTTATATTGTGCTTAATTGTGAGGATTCACTTGTAATACACTTGTACACCGAGAGAAGTGTGTGGTGAGAGACGGGGTCGAATCCAAGAGGAGTGGCGTCGGTTGACGTGCCCAGGGAGAGGTTGTAACCGAGCACTTGAGGAGGAGGACACGGGCTAGGACCAACACTTAGTGTGTGAGGTGTGATTACATAGTGATTGTATTGTGAGGTGTAAACGTTGTTCGGGTGAACGTAGAAAACCCGGTTGTGATAGTGGAGATCTCCTCGAGGTGAGGAGCGGAGACGTAGGTCAAGTGGTTAGACCGAACTCCGTGATCATATCGTTTTTGATTGCATTTGCATCTTGCTTGCATATTTTTACAAATTATGAATATGAATGATGCATCTTGTTTAGGCTATGATTCTAGTATTGCTCCTAAATTCAATGTTTTCCCTTATGCTCAATGGTGTTTTAGATTCAAAATATTTGTTCAATCTAAAAATATCGATTTATGGGAAATCATTGATTATGCTTATATTGTGCCCATTTTGGAGAAATCCAAGTGGAATAAAAATGATCATCGCATGTTTACTATGAACAACATTTTGTTAGAATATTTGTTAAATGCTTTTAACTCATCCCTCTCTAACAAGTTTGTTCATTTTGATGGTGCTTATACCTTATGAAAACTTATTAAAGCATATCAAGGGGACTTGGAGGCGATCCAACAAGCTTTGGCGGATCCGGCTTCAAGTTCATGTGGAGCTTCATCATGCACACGGCCACTAGGCGATAGCCCTAGTGAGGTTTGCGAGTTCGAATCCATTAATGATTTATCTAGTGATGAACTTGCTTGTGCATATGATAGATTAATGCATGCCTACACTAATTTGCATAAAGATTTTATTGATTTAAAAAGCAAGCATGATAATTTAGAATCCAATCATGAGGAGCTAGTGTCAAAATTGGATGTCATTGCAAAAGAAAATACCATGCTTAAAGAAAACAATGACATGTTAATTTTGGAAAATGAAAAATTAACCACATCTATAACTAGCTTATCTCATGAAAAAGATAATGCCATGTTAGAAGTAGAGAACATAAAAAATAATACTGCTTCTTTTATAAATAATTATTTATGTTCTACTTCTAAAGTTAATGCTAATATGCCTAATGATGAGTTGAACAATGTTAAAAACCGTATTTCTTCTTTAGATTCAACTCTTAATACATGCATTAACAACCATAAGAAGCTTGTGAATATGTGTGTCAAGTCTAAGTCAAAATCATCTACTCATCATGCACACATATATAGCAAAGTCTACAAATGCACTATTTACGGTCGTAAATGCCATCTTGCTAGATTTTGCTATGATGCATACAAACATAACAATGCTAATGCTCTTTGTGCATCTCATGTAGCTTCTTCATCACATGTACACACACATGTACCCATTGTTCATCATAAGCATGCTCATGTGTACAGATGTGATCTTTGTGGACGTTTTGGCCATTTGGCAAAATTTTGCTATGATTTGAAAAAGACTTCACTTTTACCAAATGATTTTAAAAGACCACAAAAGTTTAAATGTGATGTTTGTGATAGATATGGCCACTTAGGAAAGTTTTGTTTTGATAAGGTTTTGCATTTGCAAAATAATTTTAAAAGACCATCCATGTTAGCAAATGTTTCTAATGTTTTCCGTGCACAACCATTCGGTCAACGCAAATTATTTCAACCTTTTCATTGCACAAATTGCAATCGGAAGGGTCATTTGAGTGATTATTGTCATGTTAGTGCACCACATATACCTAAGAGGGTTCATAACCCTAAGGTTTTGAGCTTAAATGATAGGGGTCATGTCCCTAAATCTTTTGGTACCAAGAGTTCTTGGGTACCAAAACAAATTTAAATTTTAAACCAAGATTTTTAGCGTTCTTATTTTTCCTTTTCTTGGTTTTTGAAAATTATATCTTAAAATTTTTGGTTATGAAAACAAATTTTCTTTGATCAAATGTTTTCATGATTATTTGTTTTGTTTTGATGAGAGGTTTGTACTTATATAACCCTCCGGAGTTATTGGGTGTTTATTCCCAAACATTGTTTACCGGATGCTAAAAATGTTCATATGGGTGAATACTAGCTCAAGAGCTAGATAGAGTTGCCTCTCTTGATTTTTGAAAATCAATGATGATTTGGTTTTATGATTTAAACTTTGATTTATGATTAAATTGGTTGATTTGTTTTCATTTAAAAACTTTTTACATAATTCTCATGTTTCTCTTCTTTTGACTTCATAAATCTATTTTATACATTGGCTTTTATGGTGTGAGACAATATGTTCATCTTGACATACTTATATATGTTCTCATTATCTTTATGTATGTGAGTTGTGTTTAGCATATTTTCCATCTTTGCTTGCTCACATATGTTTGCCATGATCTTTTATTGCATACATTCTATATGGCATTTTGATAGGGGGAGCAATCCCTATACTTGCTTCATACTCACCTATGCTTATTGATAGGGGGAGCTTTCGCTCTCGTATTTCTTTTGTCCCCTTTTTGATGTTGTCAAAGGGGGAGAAAAATTGTGAGTATACATTTCCTTTCATATATGCATGTGAATTATAATTTATATATTCATTTCCTTTCATGCATATATCCTTTTTGTAAATTGTTTGTCATCATCAAAAAGGGGAAGATTGTTGGTCTTCTTGTTTTGATGATGTTTAACAAACAATTCATAACTAATGTTGTTTGTCTAGTGTTTGTGTTTTCCTATGTATTGTAGACAAACAACGTTGTTGGAGGATGGATGGAATAGAGCTTCAACGATCATATCCAAAGGAGGTTGGCGGAATAGTGGAGTGAAGCAATGCACAAAAGTTAAAGATCAAGTTCAAGCTTCATCCGCAAGTGTACCAAGTCAAGCTTAATTGAAGATCAAGATTGCTTGGGTAATATAGTTTAGGAATTATTATGTGTGTTAGTACTTTAAGCTCAATCATATACACCATACGACGTTTTGGTTTTGTATATATTAAGTTTATATATATACATATATGTTTTGGTTTGATGAGTTTTTCAAGTTTTTACTATGACAAACTAAATTAATATAATTAGAAAACATATTTTGGTTTCATACTCATATGCATATATATGATTATCATTCATATATGCAATTTTAGTGTTAGGTTAACATGAACATCACTGCGTTGGTTAGCTGGCATTATATGTGTATTTTGAATAAATACCTATTATCTTTGTTTATAGGAGCTTCCATAACAATTAAGTTTACATCTTCTTAAGCTTGATAGAGAATGCATTTGTTAAAGTTTCAAAAAGTTGGTTTAAGCCGAAAATGTCAAGAATTGAGGACACGGAACGGAGAAGAAGAGCGGAGGTGGGGTTACGGAGAGAGACGTTTGCGTGTGTATCCTGAGGACTGATGTCCAGCAAAAGTGATCGATAATTGAATTTGCGCCAGTTTTGGACTCCTTTTATTCGCAGAACGATAGTCATTGTAAAGAGGCGGCATGTTATTATCGATAGTGCATATGATGTGCAATCAGTATCCGCAGAGCGAAGAGTAATTAAGTAGATATAGTTTGGTAGGGAATGCATGGAGTATTGATGGAGATCGGGTTTTTGAAACAATGTTTGTAACGAATCAGATAAAACAGTTTTCAGGACCTGGAATATCATGTTCCGGTACGACCGTAACGCGGTCGACCGATCATTTGTTCAGCTTCTTACCCATGCGACAGAGAGTCTGTCGGTCGACCGGTCCGGTCGACCGAAAGCTCCATCGGTCGACCGCACTGGTCGACCGACGATGGTCCAGAACGTTTTTCTGTGCTTTTTCGCTCCATCGGTCGATCGACGATATTTTCGGTCGACCGACAAAAGAGCCGTTGGCTCCTAACGGCTATTTCTGAGCTGATTTCTCTGGGGCTATTTTGTCTTTTTGTTTGGGTTTTTGGCTGAGTTTTGAGAGGGTATAAATACCCCATTGCTGTCATCTTTCAAACTAGCTAAGAGAATATTTTAAAATAGTTTAACAAGGGTTTAAACTTGTTTAGTGTTTGTTTAAAGTTTGGTTTAAGAAGCTTTTAAGCAATTGAGGGTTTGAGTTTGTGAATTCAATTTCACAAGAGCAAGTGGAGATCATCCTTTGGTGTTTGAGCATTCACTCTTCTCTTACTCTCTTGTCATCTTTAGAGAAGTGTTTCTAAACTCATCTAGCAATTTATTATTTTGATTATAATTTCCATAAGCTAGATTTATATTTGAGTTTAGTTTAATTGTTTTATTGATACTCTTTGTTCACACACAACCTATTGAGCTTATTGTATTTACATTCATAGTATATTTAGGGTTGTGGGTTTGTGACATTGAGAGTGAGCTTAATTGAGTTCTCACCTTATTTAGAGAACAATCAATTGATTTATATTGTGCTTAATTGTGAGGATTCACTTGTACACTTGTACACCGAGAGAAGTGTGTGGTGAGAGACGGGGTCGAATCCAAGAGGAGTGGCGTCGGTTAACGTGCCTAGGGAGAGGTTGTAACCGAGCACTTGAGGAGGAGGACACGGGCTAGGACCAACACTTAGTGTGTAAGGTGTGATTAAATAGTGATTTTATTGTGAGGTGTAAACGTTGTTCGGGTGAACGTAGAAAACCCGGTTAAGATAGTGGAGATCTCCTCGAGGTGAGGAGCGGAGACGTAGGTCGTGGGGACCGAACTCCGTGATCATATCGTTTTGTTTGTGATTGCATTGGCGTTCTTATTCTTGTTTTCATATCTTATATCGCCTTTGTGTATTGCTCATCATATTATCCTATCACTTGTGTAGTTTGTTTATTTTATCCTTGTGTTGTTTATATATCCTTGCATATATACATATTCATCATATAGGATATATCTCTTTGTTTGCATTGCTTATCCTAGCTTATATATCTTGTGATATTTCATATTTGCTAGGATAACTTATTAATAAGTTTTAATTGGCATTTAATCGGATTAGATTAGCATAAGACCCTAATCACCCCCTCCCTCTAGGGTCTAACAATTGATCTGAAACTCTTCATTGATATTTGATCTCAAACTTAGGGATACCCAAGGTTTTTTAAGTTTGACATAATCCTAAGCCCAAGGTTTTTTAAGTTTGACCTAATCCAAAACTTATTGAACCTTGAGTTATATTGAAAAAAGGACAATCATCATGAACTAGCAGAGACTCTCGACCTTCCTAGCTATTGATATTTAACTCTCTGGAGGTAAAAATTACGCAACATGGGGGTTAACCATTCAGTATACCAGTGTATTCGCATTGTGGACATATTAACAGTTTTCCTCCATGTCTAACTCATATCTCTCCGATTGATGCATCCTCTAGATCGAAGTCTACAATTAATTACTCAATTACCACACTAGGGGTTACTGTTGTTACTAGAGAGATTACATCTCAACAATAAAACCATACAGATCAGCAGATTATGGTATATATTATGCAATCCATATACGATTCTATTTGACTATCTATTGGTCATCTCTCTACTTCATGCAAATAATGGATTACACTTTCTCATATATTCATGCAAACCGGAGCTGCTAGAGAGTAACAGTTACATTAAGTCCTTTAGAGACCTCACCAAGATGATTGATCTACTCAGGACCTCTATACTCTTCTTTCTAACTATTAGGAATAACTCAAGCTATTGGAGGCGAATGCACATGTATCATTATCTAATTTTGCTTGAGATGTTGAGGCTCAGCATGATCATCGGCATCTATATCATTTGTGATACGCTTGCACCCTGAGTATGACTCACCGAGGGCTCATATTCTTCACAAATCACCACTTTTGCAACATATATATGCTATTGCAGAGTTTACTTGAGGAGATGTGCCCTCATTTTCTAAATAATACTCCTTCTCTTGCTGTTACAGTATTTGTTACTCAATCTCGAGCTCAAGGCTTGAAGTAGTGACAATGTCGGAAGGATCATAGCCAATTACGTACTCTGGGATCTTGACAAAGGTACTTCTCCTAAAGTTTTCATAACTACAAGTTTGAAGGTCTTGGATGCAAGATTATCTAGCTCCACCTCATGGTCTATGTCCCATCTGTAAGCTTTGAGGATAGTGTCTGCGAATTGTCTGATAAAGGCTCACAATGCCCCCAGAATATGGTTGCTTCTTAGACTACTAGTTCTTCCAACTCTCTTTCCATTGCTCGGATATTTGCTATTACCAATATCGTTATGTAGAATCTTAGTATCACTGAGACTTCTTCTAGTTTGATACCATTGCTTTTATTGCTACTTTGGGTAACTCAACTCCTTAGATATTTGATTCAAGTACCACACAACACATGACCTTTCATCATTATTGTAAAACCACGTAAAAATTTGAATATTATATGAAAAATAATAATAAATATGTTATATGCATATTTTAATGTTTGAGTATGCTAGAGATTGATTTTAAATCAATCCAATGTATATATATGAATATAGCAGTGAAATCATGCACGGCATGCACGAGCTTGCATCTGGAAAAAAACGACTAGTTAAGAGTATTTATATTTTATACATAAATACAGTTCGAATCTAAGAAATCTCAAAAGAGAAAACTTGTAGGTTTCTTCAACAGATTTCTAATGTATCTTAAATCACCTCTTTCTGAGTTTGGATGTGAAAGTTACAACTAAAACAACAAAGACATATACACACAGGTTTTTCCTGATAAGCCAACTTACACCAAGTCGATTATAAGTCGACTTACGGACTGTTTCTAGTTTTCTTTTGGGTTTTCAGATCGTATCCATATTGTTTCGATCCCAGGATTATATATACTCATTTAAACCCTATTTTGTTATATTTTTTCGTGAGAATACAACAGCCAACCCCTCCTCTAAAACCCTAGTTTAAGTTTTTGAGTTTTTAAAAGAGTTTGGTGAAGGATTCGCCTAGAGGAAGGTGAGATCTCTGGTTGTACCAAAGGAAGAGATCTTGCACAAATGTTGGGAGGATCAACAATGACTTGAGGTAAGATTATCTTCGTCCAAACTCATCCTCATAGTTAAATTACTAGTATTAGTTGTTAATATGATGTTTACTATGTGCTTTCATGTTTAACATCTTAACTTGTGATGTTAAAAGTTATATTTTTGATGTTGAATTTCAATTAAATGCTAGATTAGTAACTTTTTCTTGCTATTTATGATAGAATCATGATCATGATCATTAGGGTTTTATTTAATTTCGTTTTTAATTTTTTAAACATGCTTAATTCATGTGTTAACCCTAGTTTGATGTTTAATTATCTTTTTATGTTAATTAATCATGCTTAAACCTTAGGCTAATGCTTCCTAATTAGTCTAATCATGTTTAAACGAATTTTTAAACCTCTTTGTCAAAAAAATTAATCATGTTATGATAGTTATGTAATATTTAATGTTAATATTGAAAATCTTGAATAATCATGTAGTTAACCTTAATTATTTTAATTCAAGTGTTAAACCATGTGATAATGACCTCTGTTAATTAGTGTTAGATGTTTATATCCTGTTACTTATGATCTATGTTGATTAGAATGAGTTTTGTTTGAGAAATACCGCAGAAAACATAAAAACAGAAATATGGAAGTCGACTAAGTCGACTTGCCATAAGTCGACTTATGCCAGGCATAAGTCGACTTACGGGCAGATTTCTAGATTGTTTCTAGTTTGTTTTTGCACTATTTTGAGATGAGTTCAAGGGGTTCGAGCCGTACTTTTATACATGTTTATTCACGCATATACTAGTACAGTATCGTTGCCCACACATGAGTAACCCAAAGGGGGTTTTGATAAGAGTTGGGTTATTTATAATAGAGTAGTGATTGTTCATACACTCGTTGGATATCGTTAATTAGCATAACTCAGTACTATATGTGATAATACATCGATATACCAGATATACACAATTTATGCATAAGATAGATATTGTTGATGAGCCCAGTTCAGTGCTACATGAGGTAGTACGTCGATATTCTATATGTACAGGCTATTGAGTCAGGTTTGGATACTTGGTATAGCAGTCCATCCGCACGAGTGTGCGATGGGGCTGGGAAGCTGTCTATTTATGGTGATTGTGAGCCATCTATTTGGATACCTATGTAGTAGGTCGTCCCACACTCAGGCTACATGTTAAGATCGCGATGAGACTAATGAGCCATGCACACAGTTTAGGATACCTACATGGTAGTCCGTGACTTTGAGACTGATGATTTATAGCCTAAGTTTTAGGCGGATGTCAGTTATGAGTTCAACTCATCTTTGAGATATATCACCGAGATACTTTGCCCTTGAAAGTATACGAGATTAGATGTCAGTATTTATTTTATATCCCCAGTTATTGTGGAAGATATTATAAATACGATGTAATGATGTCTTTATATTTCTTTACTGTTTTCTTTACTTGTTAGCTAGGATCAATGATTAGTGATTCTCAATTTGAGACATATGATATATACATGAGGGTTTCCTTGTTTGGATTATTTCGCTCGACGTACTACATCTCGTGTTGTGGATTTCTAATTATTAATTTTATTTAGATTGTTATCTCTAGTTTAGTATTAATGTTTAGGTATCTACAATTTAAGACATATAGTATATACATGAGGGTTTTCTTATTTCGATTATTTCGCTCAATGTACTATGTCTCGTGTTGTAGGTTTGTAAATATTAATTCCACTTAGATACGGGGGAAATAATCTAGGTAGACTATGCTTAATAGATAGAGCATTCACTCCACCTAGTAGCCCTTCCCCTAGGGGCGGATGTAGGTAATCTTGCTGTAGCTCTCCGATGCTTTTGTTGTTGTTCTTTTTATTGTTTCTCTTCTTTCAGACGATATAGAGATACGGAGAGCCACAGGATGATGAAGTTCTTGTATAGTCGCCATCACATGAGTTTTAGAGACTCCACATGTCACGGCCCACTTCCCAAAATACCCGGGAATCGGAACGTGAATAAGCCTACGACGTATTAAATTAATGAGAATAAATAAAAATAAACATTTCTCCTTGTTTGGGTAGAAAATTATTTTCATTGCTGAATTCATTACAACTTCGGGCGTTATAATAAATTCAAAACAAATATAGCCTTTTTATAAGACTTTCAATACAATGTAAATAGATTACAACTCTCTTTCAAACAACACGCAATAGGTGTTTATCGTCTATTGCTTTCGCGGGATTTTTACCTGTGCCGGGGTTTATCCGTGAACCGCCTACGGATCAGATCCGGTTGATAGAAAATTGACAGAGCTCCTACTTTACAAAGGAAGTATTCGTTTAAAACTCTAAAATCGACCAAGCGAAATCAGTAGTTCTTCTCGAGATTAAGACCAAGCCTAATCTCAAGGAACGGACGGATGGGGCTTCAGATCTCTTGAACTCTCCCTCTTTATGGTGAAGAACTTCGCCGAGATCAGTTAGCCTCCTCTGAAATTCGTGCTCCCTTGCTCTCTAACTCGCCAGCACCTCCTCGTCTTGATAAAATTTTGCCCCTGTGAAGTGAGCCCCTAGGTCTGTATGTATAGCCTTCAGATACGGGTCTTCGCATGAGAATGAATGATTTGGACTTATCTTCAGTTAATAACAGCCTAACCATGTTTGTGAATGATATCAAGTTAGTTAGGAACCCCTGGAACAGATAAATCCTGAGAAAACAACACAAAACCGTCAAAAACCCGTTTTCGGGTCAGAACTGCGCGAAACGGCTCGTGCTGAACTGTGGGGGTGCGGGTCAGCCGAGTCCGACCCACGTTAGTGCGAGTCAGACGGATCCATCCCGTGTCGGTGTGGGTCGGACGGATCCATCCCGCACCGACGTGGGTCTGCTAGCACTGTCTCAGGTAGTTGTGGGTTAACCACCTCAGATAAACTTCCTTTTTTGGCATTTTGCGACTTTTTGGGACTTGTACTTTCTGTCGCTTCGTTTACTTGTCCGTTGTGTTGACTTGTACACTCCATGCACGTTGACCGAAGTGCACGCATTAACTGAAGCGTGCGTGTTGACTGACGTGCGTGTGTTGACCGACACACGCGAGCTGATTGACATGCGCGTGTTGACCGATGCGCACGAGCTGATTAATGAGTGCGTTCAGTCACTTTGGATCTTCCTGACAGGCGAGTCGGGCACTTTGGATCCGCCTGACAGGCGCGTCGGGCACTTTGGATCCGCCTGACAAGCGCGTCGGGCACTTTGGATCCGCCTGACAGGCGCGTCGGGCACTTTGGATCCGCCTGACAAGCGCGTCGGGCCGACACACGCGAGCTGATTGACATGCGCGTGTTGACCGATGCGCACGAGCTGATTAATGAGTGCGTTCAGTCACTTTGGATCTTCCTGACAGGCGAGTCGGGCACTTTGGATCCGCCTGACAGGCGCGTCGGGTACTTTGGATCCAATTGACAAGCGCGTCGAGCACTTTGAATCCGCATGACAGGCGCGTCAGGCACTTTGGATCCGCCTGACAGGCGCGTCGGGCACTTTGGATCCGCCTGACAAGCACGTCGGGCACTTTGGATCCGCCTGACAGGTACGTCGGGCATTTTGGATCTGACCGACGCGCGCGAGCTGATTGACGAGTGCGTCTGGTCACTTGTGACTGACTGACGTGCGCGGCCTGACCGACAAGCGCGTGTTGACAGACGTACATGCCTGAGGTGCGCGACCTGACTGACGTACACAGCGGCCAATTGGATAATTCTTCTTGAATCATGCACTCTTTGTTTCGAGTTGTGTGCGGATACCTATAGGTATTTTTAGACACCTACAAATACTCCCTCATAAGTATTTAAGACTCATTCTTTTATAGAAGAGTCTGTAATGCTTTAGATAAGATAGGTCCTTTCCTCAATCAGGGACCTGTAAATTGCTTCAATTCTTGACTTCTTCAGCTTTCAGTCTATTCAGTGTTTTGTCGAATAGACAAAGTTCTTTCGGCGCTGCGTTTATCGTTTGACCGTTGTCGAAATCTTGAACTGAAGTTGATGCGTAAGTTTCTGAATTTAGCTCATGTCATTGAGTTGACTTTGAACTGATCATCTTTGTCAGGAATTCATATCTGAATACGATTGAACTCCCTGAAATCATCATTTAATCTGGAATTTTTCCTTAGCCATTTTTTAGTGAAACCGTCGATGCGTTGACCGGCCTCGACTTTTACTGTAACGCGTTGACCAGCGTTAACATAGTTTATACTCGTATGTTTGCTGGAGTTTACACAGTTTAAGCTCTTAAGGTATTAGAGCATGGCGGTCCTAAATTTCGGGCTGTAGGACCAACTGTTAAAGCTGATTCATCTGTATCTAAGGCTCTTATTCTGAAATTGTTGGATGCTCAAGTCAAGAGACCAACTAATGGGGATGATGCGTCAATGACTCTCATATTTATAGGATTTTTGGCAAACCCTCAGCCATTAACGGGTTTGATTAGCCTTTACCGACTATCTTTTGAGTCGAGCTAGTATGCAGATTGTTTATATCCATTCTGCAAGTAACGTTATGCTAAAAGAGTTAACTCTTTTAGTGCTATGATATTGAATACGTAGACTTCGTCTTTCTCCTGTGAAAAGACTAAACAGCGACGTGTATCATGTTAGATATAGGTGCACTACAGATGCTATTTTGGTCAGATTTATCTGATGTTCTAAATATACAGATAATGTCCTTAGAATAAATACTAGACTATCAGACATTTCGGATAGTGATCGTAATGAAGAGATCGGATTAGTCGGTAATGTATATTCTAAAATGTTCCTACTTGATGAAGTGTTGAGATACGATACCATCACTTTGGTTTAGACTAGTGTATGCTTTATTTCTCCTTTTGAAAGAGATGATCAATCTCTTAGATCATTGATGTGAGACATCAAGATACAGTATACAGGTGACTCATTAGTGAATGAGTTGACTGAACGACTCGTCGAGAACATCTAGTTGGTAATATACTTAACTGTCAAATAGAAGTTCTCAAGTGATATAGTACATAGTAGTCTCTTGACCTGAGGCATGAGTGCAATATCTTATATGTCAGTAAAGATGTATTTAGACTTTTACCTAACAACGGTTTTTATTGAATTGTGCATAACGGTTCTTGTTGGGTACATCACGAGACATAAGTAGATATTAAGATGCCAAGAAGGGATTCGTCTCTCACAGTATAGAGATTGATGTCATAAGATTGTTTGATATAACTATAGCATGAAAATCCTTGGCCAAGGTGAATAAGATAAACTGAGTGTCAGTTTGATCTTATAGGTTATGAGTTTAATATCAATAAACACTAATCAAGCTATTAGGGTTTGACAGTTTGCCATACCCAAGGCTCAATAGTTTGACATGGTTTGACGAAGAGACCGGACTGTACGGTATTATCATTAAGTGGTCCTGATAAAATTGGATAAGCATCTTACAGACCTTTATGATAACTTATACCCGGGTGGTCTTCATGTTTAGCTAGCACCTCTGTTGTACTTATGGATATGATCCACTACTGAGTTTTTTAAGTTAGGCCCTAGAGTCACACCAAGCGTGTACTTGAATCCTATGAAACACAATTTATGGAGTGATGCGTATGATTGATACGCATATATGATTTTTTCGGATACACATAAACGGTTATTTATATCGGTAAAATCGGAATGCTATGTGCTTAGAAAATAAATTCCTGTATTTTTCCCATAAAGTTAACTTTTTGGTCAACAGTTGACTTTTTGGTTAACAGTTGACTTTTGGTCAACAATTGACTTTTGGTCAACAATTGACTTTTGGTCAACACTTGATTTATTTGATCATATAGTGACTAATTAGTTAAAGATTGGAATAATACTATATACCGTATTTATGAAATACTGTATTAGTAATATTGATTTGGTATTTTCATTTATGAAATACACATACCATGTATAATGAGTCATGAGATGAGTCATTTAGTGGTATGGTTTGAGCACATGGTTTTGAAATGTAATGATTCATAAGATGATTCATTGCATGACTCACTAGATTAATCATTGATATTTGATGATTAATTGCATGACTCATAGGATGAGTCATTCATGTCATGAACACATTTCACTCTATAAATATGAGCTCTCTCCCTTCATGAAAGGCTAATGAAAATTATATTTCCATAAGAGAAAAAAGACAGTTATACCTCTTACTAAACTTTAGCAATATTTGAGTAAGAGAAAGTAGTAGGATTTTAAGAACCCCGGGGTAGATATCTTGCATCGCGTCTCAAGCAGCATCCAATAGCTTTCGGGTTTACTTGAAGAGTTGGAGATCCACTACGAGGAGCTTTCTGCATCAAAGAGAGCAAGCTAAAGGTTGTTCGATTCATTATCGAATCACGCTACAAAAGTATGATTTTCAAACCTTGTATGCTCACTTAATAATAAGGATCATGTTAGATTTAATTAGACGATCCATATGAATATTTCATGCTCTCTACATGCTTAGTATTTTTTGTACATACATGTCTTCCACTGTGTATTATGCATGTAGACATAGCACGATTTCCTTCATATCAGACATAGACTTAGGATTTTTGGCAAATCCTCAGCCTTCAACGGATTTGACATGCATTTACCGATTACCGTTTGAATCGTGCTTGCATGTGGATTGTTTAAGTTCGTTCTGCATGTGACGTTGTGCTAAGAGAGTTAACTCTCTTAGTGCTACGATATTGAATACGTAGACTTCGTCTTTCTTACGGGAATAGACTACTCGGTAACACGTGTTAGGCGCTGACTTATCCCTACTTAGGCTTCGGGATAAAATTCCCTAGACTCGAATTCTGGTGTCTTCTTCAATTGGTGAAAGACTAAACCGGCAACGCGTGTTAGGTGTTGAATTGTCTCTACTTAGGATTTGGGATAAAATTCTCCATGCGTGTAAGGCACGGATTGTGGTGTTATTAATAATAACCTAGCACAATGTCAAATATATGGGCTTTTGTCTTTTTCACGGCCAAAGACTAACCGGCAACGTGTGTTAGGTGCTGACTTATCCCTACTTAGGCTTCGGAATAAAAGTCCCTAGACTTGGATCCTGGTGTCTTTTTCACTCGGCGAAAGACTAAACTGACAACACGTGTTAGGCGCTGACTTATTCATACTTAGGATTCAGGATAAAATTCCTAATGCATAAAGGTGTGGATTTTTGTTGCTACGATGCTGAATACGTAGACTCGGTCATTTTCACGGGAACGAACCACCCAGCAACGCGGGTTAAGTGCTGACTCATCCCTACTTAGGCTTCAGGATAAAATGCCCCAGATTGGTATTCTGGCGTCTTCTTCAATCGGTGAAAGACTAAATCGGCAATACGTGTTAGGCGTTGACTTATCCCTACTTAGGCTTCGGGATAAAATTCCCCATGCGTGGAAGGCACGGATTATGGAGTTGAAGGATGGTGTTTTCTCTTCGGGCAAAGATGAACCCGAAATAGGAGAGGAAGAATTTTATATTCTATCTCCTAAAACCAAAGAGGAAGAATTTTATATTCTATCTCCAGTTAAAAAAGAGACTCAAAGTGAGATCTCTACCTCGAGAATCTGAAGAGTGAAACTAAGAGTGGGATCTCCACTCCGAGAATCGAAAAGATTCGAATAATCCTAACCGTTGGAAGGTTTGATTATCGAACTAAATGTGGGTTTCTCGTTTATCGAGAATGAATTATAGTTTTGGTCCTAACTGTAGGAAGGTTTGACCAAGTGAGGAGTTTTAAAACGATCCTAGCTTTTATAGGTTTGATCGCTCAATTTGTGGACCTCTAGTTCATTGAAGGAATCGAAAGAGGATTTTGGTTGCTGGTCATAATTGTAGGAAGGTTTGACCGAATGAACAGTGAGAGTGGGAGTACAAATCATAGTGGGAGTGTTGACTCGTACAAATCACTCAAAGGGGTTCCTGGTGTTAAGTGACAAATACTTAACACTGAGGCGTTTGACAGTCATTAATGATCAAGATATTGAAATTCCAAGTACTATGTTCAGAATTTAATAATGGGAACGTTGAGTGCACAGACACATTGGAAGTTTGAGTGGATTCAACCAAAAGGAATTTTGGTGGTCCCACCGTTAATTAGTCTAATCGGTGGGGATTTTTGTGATGGAAGACTGTGAGTCATCAAATACCAATGAGAGTCTTGTGAGGGAAAATTGATCCAACGAATTGATCGAATCTCGTCTCAGCAAAAGAGTGTTCGTAAATCACAGTGGGAGTTTAGTGTTTATCAGTTTGTTCATAATGATCGGATTATCCCTAAGAAAATTACATGTAGCATTCCTCCGGGAACTTCCCGTTACATGATTCATCCACCCCCAGCTTCCTTCACAAAACTAGATCTAACATTATACTTAGTTAGGTGACCGGGTTATCCTTAAGAATATCAGGCATGACACTCTCCAGGAACTTCTCGTGAAAGAAAGGAAACAGTTTAGACTCATATACCTGTTGGAGTTTTGTGAAGCAGTTTATACTCGTATACTCTTCGGAGTGTCGGAAGGAGCAGTTTATACTCTTATACTTGTCGGAGTCTTCATTCGGCTCAATTTAGTGTTATGATGTCGGCTTCAACCAAGATTTGGATGCTATTCTTGAGAGCGAAGTAAGCCTTGGTAGGATGAATGATCCTCCTGTGGTACACACAGTTCTTTAGATCCGCAGTGTTGTTAGCTTTCTCCAGATTTGCGATAGGTGGCAGCTTGGCAGCTTGATCTTAATGTTTTTAAGGAGGGACTTGAAGATGGCTAGAACGTCTTCGTCTTTGAAAGAGTACTCTTTTTGGAGGGTCGGATCCGAAGTCTTTTGCTGCCTTCGGGGTTGTTATTACGACGTCTGATTAACGTTAATAACTGCTGCAGGTGCCTTTTGTTTGTTGGAAATTCGCAGTAAAAAGACAATGAAAGAAAAATTGACTTGTATTCTCTCAAAATCAATTACAATTTGGATTCCGATTACAAAAGAGAGGAGAATGAATTTGATTCTCCCCTTTGTTTAAAACTGGGTTCTTCTTGGTAGCGGTAGAGTGCCTCCTTCGATTGCTTGCGTCGAAATTGTTCTCCGTTGACGATCTGACCATCTCTTATCTCGTGGGAACAATGAACTTCTGTGGAAAGTTTGATGGGTAACTCTTAACGAGTTTAAGAACTCTGGACGAGTTAGAACTCTGTGAAGAGAGTTGTTAGAACCAAAAATTCGGTTAATGACCAAGCAGATATTCTGTTGTTGAAGAATCTTCTTAGATTTGATTTTCTGAATTTAATTCAAATCCTCTATCTCCAAGAGATCCGCCTCTCCTGTCTCTCTGTGCGGTTGAGATCCTCAGGAATTCTCTCTGTTGCTGCCTCTCCGTTCCAAAAAGACAGCCTTTAACTCAGTTGAGTTTGTTGAGTTTTTATAGGTGGATAAGAGGTTGTAACTGCCCTCTAAATCCGCTCCTAAGTGGGCGTGATTTCCTCAGATCGTGGGGAAACAGTTCTGAAACCGTTCGACTCGTATTTGAACGAGTCAAACGCCCAATCTGGCGTTCAGAACCCAACGTCGCCTCTTAGAATTAAGGCGCGAGGTTGGGTGTTGGCTGAACATCAATGAACACGAGGGTCGCTCACGTTTGGCTTGTTATAGCTTGGAAACGCGGGGGTCGGTGTTAGTTGAACCTCCAGAACGCGAGAGTCGCTCGCGTTTGGCTTGTTATAGCTTAGAAACGCGGGGGTCGCCTGCATTTCCAAAATTATGACGCGGGGATGACTTCCGCGTTTTAGAAGGGGTTAATTGATTTGTAACCTCTCCTACAGAGCGTTGCAATGACCGTTGTTCAGTAATCCTAGCTTTAGCTATTGTGGGGTGTGAAAGTCGTCAGATTGTAACCTTCACTGTAGATTGTGGAGACTGCTGAATAGAGTTTTCATCAGTTGTCGGAAGCATCGTTGTATTGTAACTCTTCTCGATCTATGTGAAAAGTCCTCCATTTACAGCTTTCATTTGTAGGCATGAAAGCTATCTGATTGTAGCTTTCATTGTTGGAACTTTACGGGAATCAATCATCCATAGTGACTTTTAGACGAATATTTGCCCACAGCTCTCTACCAAGCAACTCATGAACTAAGTCCAACCTTTTATTTCTGAAATCATTACACTGCTCATCAGCATCTCTAATAGTTGCTAATATAATATTAGTCATGCTGTTGTCGCAGCCATCAAGATCAATCATCTCAGAGATAAGGCCGTGTTTATAGTGGTTGCAGAGTTGCAGATACAGTGATTAGGAAGTCGTCTGATTGTAACTCCTATTGTTGGGGCTTAATGGGGATCAGCTATCCATTGTGATTTTTAGACAGCCTACACATTTCCCTTACCACCGGAGGCGAAGTTTGAGTTTGGAGGATTAGCCTTCGGTTGGCTCCTCTCGGCCTTCTTCCTTCTGAGGAAGCGTTCGGCCCGTTCTCCTCATATCTTTAGCTCTTTCCAGGTATTGGAGGGTGCTACTCCCATAATCTCCAATACGTCCAAAGAGAGGTTGTTGTGACAGGTTTGGAGGATGAAGTCCTCTGTGATCGGATCTCAACAGTTCATCGCCTTATTCTGAAAGCGCTTGATGAAGTTATCGACCGTCTCTCTGTCTTCCTGTTTCTCCTCGAAGAGCATTCTGATTGATATCTCGGCATCATCATCAAAGAAGTGGGTGAGGAACACGTTCTCTAGGTCGTCCCAGCTGTTGATGCTTCTAGGCTTGAGACGACGGTACCAATCGAAGGCGAGCCCGTGAAGGGTGCCAACGAATGACCGAACCATCGGGGATTCATTCCTAGAAATCACGCCCAAGTGAGACTTGAAGTAAATCAGGTGCTGAGTGGGTGAGCCCTTCCCATCAAACGGTGTAAAATTGATCAGGTTGAATTTCACCGGGTACGGGATCGAATCCCACTCCCTTGGGTAATGACACAGAATACCGATCCTTTTCACGTCTCGAGAAGACATTAGAACGTTGAATTTTCTCTTGAGTTCTTTTATTTTCTCATCCTCACTCGTACCAGACCTTGGACGATTCTTAAGAGGAACAACGGGGCTACCCCCAGTGTTGTCATCTTTAGTAGGACCACCCCTAGTGTCGTTGTTTTCAATAGGGTCACCCCTAGCATTTTGGTCAACGGAAGGGTCATTTGCATTAATGTGTTCATCCACGTCTGAATCGTTACCTGCTTGGTTAGCAGTGTTGTGGCGGCTAGATTCACAAAATTGATTGGACAGAACCCGAATCTGTTGGTCATGCTCTTCCTTCATCTGCTGCATAGCCATTTCTATTTCAATCTTGAATGCCTCTTTCTACTTGGTTAGAGCATCCTCGAGAATTATGGTGATTTGCTCGGTGTTGATCATGAATGCCTCGTGGGATTGTCCTAGGCTGGACACCATTTTGTCAGAAGCGACTGCAGAGTTGGCATCTGATGCTTCATCATTTAAGGATAATCCCCTATGTATTCTCTGATAATCTCTTTGTCTAATAGTTCCCGATCGCACCTAGGTTAGACGATGCGATATAAGCGGGTCAGAGCTAGAAGGTCGAATCAACTTTCCCTTATTAACTATTTATTATGACTTTCGGAAGTTCTTCACCTTGAACGGCCGATTGTTTCTTGCGGAAACATTTTGGCTTGGACATAGTCGCTCCGTTAGAGATCCTCTCAAATACCGAGACCCTCTGCGGAGCGGTCTTGGTGAAGCTACACGTTGATAATACTGCCCTGACTATCTTGGTACACGGACAATGAAAGTCCATCTCCCGAGATTCTCTCTTTCGAGGTCTGTTCGTATCCCCAGCCCGATAGTACAACTCATCGGCATAATGACAGGAGCAATCTATCGCATGTTGGCATGACTTCTCAGGTATAACGTCGTCTGACGAAGACGTTTCCTTGTGAGGACTTATTACCTTAATAGCATTCTCAAAAGTCACACGTTTGGAGCCACGCTTTCGTGAACGTAGGACCTTAACAGGCTCTTGGACACTGACCCGTAGTGCAAGGCGGTCAGTTACAGGAGTTTTCTAATTATAGAAAGGCTTTGACTTGTTGTGAGGGCGTGTGTGACCCCTAGCTCGAGTAGTTGCTCGGGGTTCAGTCACCGGACCCAGGCACTTTTTGATCAAAACTTTGCCTCGATCCTTGTGCAAAGGACCCAGACGATCTGCCATTAGCTTCTTGCTTTTGAACAAGTCCATGCTACCGCGAGGCTTCACTAGAAGTATTGGATCAATGAGAACAGGGGTGAAACATGATGGAACAAGTGCAGAATGTCTCCTATCTTGGCCCTGGCACGGGTCAAACCCACGGTTAGGAGGGTCAGACTTGAGTGACCCGCGACACGGAGTGTCAGACTTGAGTGACCCGCAAGCTGGAGGGTCAGACTTGAGTGACCCGTGACATGGAGGGTCAGACTTGAGTGACCTACAAGCTGGAGAGTCAGACTTGGGTGACCTACAAGCTGGAGAGTCAGACTTGGGTGACCCATGGGCTGGAGGGCCAGATTTGGGTGACCTGCGGCTTGGAGGGTCAAATTTGGGTGACCCGCGACTGGGTCGAACTTGAGTGACCCGTGGCTTAGCGGGTCGGACTTGAGTAACCCGTGGCTTGGCGAGTCAGATTGAAATGACCCATGGCTTGGAGGGTTAGATTGAAGTGACCCGTGACTGGGAGGGTCAGATTGAAGTGACCCGCAACTTTTGATCTTTTCGACCGCCGTCTTGGACTTTGGCCTCCAAGTTTGATGCATCATTGGTTGTTTCTTGGCTATGTCCTTCTTCTGCATCTTTTGTGCTTTTTGCACAAGAATTCGCACATGCGCAAGCAGTGCGTGACGCTCTTGGATGCGTTCCTCAAGGGTCAAACGGGTCCTTTTGACTTGGATCCATTCATTCGTTGAGGACTTGGAGGGTTGGTCATTCATCCGCTGTTGGGACGCTTGACGCTACTTGAATTTTAGATTTGCTTCGTAACGGATCCCATCTACAGGCTCCAAAGCGTTGGCGAATTGGCACGCGAGGCGTTGGTGTCAAGGGTCAAACGGGTCCTTTTGACTTGGATCCATTCATTCGTTGAGGACTTGGAGGGTTGGTCATTCATCCGCTGTTGGGACGCTTGACGCTACTTGAATTTTAGATTTGCTTCGTAACGGATCCCATCTACAGGCTCCAAAGCGTTGGCGAATTGGCACGCGAGGCGTTGGTGCTGCCTTTGGCAGGCTCTTTTCGATAAAGTAGGCGCACCTTCAGTACTCAACCCCTTAATTGAGGAGGAGTTCAGATCAACTCCGACTTCATTGGAGGCCAGAGGGGCGTTGTGAGGTGCAGCCATTACAGCAATGGGGGAGTTGATCTTTCTGTGCTTGCGAGAGTCTAAGGATCTGGAGGACGACGATAGATATTCCTCGAACTTGGCCTGGTCAAACTCGTATTCGACCACTTCTTCAACCGAGATGCAGATCCGAGGTTGCGGCAAGATAGCTTTAGCAACGAAGCTATTGGCTCCCCCTATAGTCGCCAGCGTGTTTGGGTAGAAAAATGTTTTCATTGTTGAATTTATTACAACTTCGGGCATTATAATAAATTCAAAACAAAGATAGCCTTTTTATAAGACTTTTAATACAATAAAAATAGATTACAACTCTCTTTCAAATAACACGCAACAGGTGTTTATCGCCTATTGCTTTCGCGGGATCTTTGCATGTACCGGGGTTTATCCGTGGACCACCTACGGATTGGATCCGGTTGACAGAAAATTAACAGAGCTCCTATTTCACCAAGGAAGTATTCGCTTAAAGCTCTGAAATCGACCAAGCGAAATCGATCAAGCCTAATCTCAAGGAACGGACGAACGAGACTTCAGATCTCACGAACTCTCCCTCTTTATGCTGAATAACTTTGCTGAGATCAGTTAGCCTCCTCTGAAATTCGTGCTCCTTTGCTCTCTAACTTGGCAGAACCTCCTCATCTTGATAAAATTCCACCCCTGTGAAATGAGCCCCTAGGCCTGTATTTATAGGCTTCGGATACGGGTCTTCGGATGAGAATGAATGATTTGGCCTTATCTTCAGTTAATAATGGTCTAACCATGTTTGTGGATGATATCAAGTCAGTTGGGAACCCCTGGAACAGATAAATCCTAAGAAAACAGCACAAAACCGTCAAAAACACGTTTTCGGGTCAGAACTACGCGAA
>NC_033801.1:65915951-65976925 GCF_001876935.1 Asparagus officinalis | reverse complement strand
CCCGCGCCAGTACGGGTCGGAATGATCCTACCCGCGCCAGCATGGGTCGGACGGATCCGTCCAGTGCTGGCATAGGTCCGCCAGCGTTGTCTCGCGTGGTTGTGGATTAACCGCCTTAGCTGAACTTCTTCTTTTTGGCACTTTGCGACTTTTCGGGACTTGTACTTTCTGTCGCTTCGTTTACTTATCCATCGTGTTGACTTGTACACTCTGCGCGTGTTGACTGAAGTGCACACGTTGACTGAAGTGTGCGTGTTGACTGACGTGCGCGTGTTGACCGAGGCGCGAGAGCTGATTGATGCGCGTGTATTGACCGACGCACGCGAGCTGATTAACGAGTGCATTCGGTCACTTTGGATCCGCCTGACAGGCACGTCGGGCACTTTGGATCCGCCTGACAGGAACATCGGCACTTTGGATCCGCCTGACAGGTGCGTCAGGCACTTTGGATCCGCCTGACAGGCGCGTCGAACACTTTGGATCTGACTGACGCATGCGAGCTGACTGACGAGTGTGTGACGCGAGTGGGCTAACCGACATGCACGTGTTGACTGACGTACGTGCGTTGACTGAGGTGCGCGAGCTGACTGACGTGCGCAGCGACCAATTGGATAATTCTTCTTGAATTGTCCACTCTTTGTTTCGAGCTGTGTGCGGACACCTATAGGCATTTTTAGACGTCTACACTCCTTAACCTAATACGCTAAGCATCAAGTAATATACAATGCGAAGAAACAGGTCCCCGATCACAAATAACAAGAATATAATAAACAACTCAGTACAAAATATTCATATCATAAGTGAATATTATTCAAGACATAATATTCGGATCAACATGCCCTTATACAAAATGATCTAAATGCTGGAAAATATAAAATACAACGATCAGTGGAAATGGAAAGTACTACAAAAGTAAACTAGGGTTATCAACTAACTAAAAGAAATAACTAAGCTTCGACTTATTTTTCTGCTCCGTCTACAAAGCCTTCCTGCGGAGGATCCTCTGGCTCCTGTACTACTCCGAACTGTAGTTGTCTCTCCTCTAAATCTGACATACATCCTGAGAGAAAAGGAGTACGTCAGCGTGCATGGCACACGTCAAGATCCCATAAGGAAGAATATAAACAATCGAACGACCAATACAAAACAGTAATAATGATAATAAAAGCATGCTACTGGAATACTAATAGTCTAAATACAATCTATCACTAGAATATAATAATTAGAAGAATCTAAGAAAATCAACCAAGTAATAAGATCATGCAACTAGCGATTAGAATAATCATCCAAATAATAAGGTCATACGACTAGATGAAATTAATACTTAAAAATCTACAATAAGAGACGTAGTACGTCTAGCGAAATAATCCAAGCAAGGAAACCCTCATGTATATACCATATGTCTCAAATTGTAGATAATTAAATATTAATCTCGATCTATGTATGAAAAGAAATATAATGGGTCCATATCTCATAACAACTCGTAATCATCCAATTAACGGTGTCATGTAACTAGCCATCCTATAATAGGTCACTGGTTCACATCTCACACAAAGTCAACGTTCATATTATCGGATAATTGACTATTCATAAATATCCTACATGCATCCAGTAGGACTACACACAATTCAACTTTGGCCTATTCTAAACTCATGCCGACTCGGGTGAATATCAAATTTATGGACCAAAGTAGCGACACTGATCTACTTTGACCCAACAAACCAACCCCAATGGTGACACCGATCCACTGGTACGAGCCTGGAAGATATATTAACAGCCACATCCGATCACATGAACAAAGAATTTCTCACCCCCAACATCTCTTGTATTTCTAAGTCAACAACACACAAGCCTCTAGGTCTTATTCATGTCACACAGGTCACTATAGTCATAAACTCCTAACGATTCTCTATCACAATAAGGAACATTCAATGCAACTAATCAGGTGCAATAATATCATGACATATCAGATAATCAAAATTAAGAATTATAAATCATAAACAATGACTACATAATTCAGAAAATAATCTTTTTCTAGATTAATTCATTTTAAATTATTTCTCTTAACAATTAATCTAAAATAATTTATTTTCCAAAATAAAATCCTTTAAATTATTATAATTATTTAAAAATAATTCTTTTGTCGAACTAAATTCTTTTAATTCATTATAATTATTCCAAAAATGCTATTTATCATATTACTATGATATATTTAATATTCTTCATCAAACAACCTACGCAGATAAATAACACTCTAATCTATGTATATATTTAATTCACCGCAGATCTAGAAATTAAAACAATGAGTCAAAGAGCAAGAGGAATCTTGCCTCGGGATTTTTGTCGAACGAATCGATGTCGCCGTGCGAGGCTACGGGTTTGCGGACGAGGCGGCGACGTTGCTGCTCACTGCTTCGGCGACGTGCACATCGGTTCATCAGAGACTGATATAGCAGTGACAGCTGTGGATCTGCGGAGGCGGGGAAACACGATGGTGGTGGAGGCGGCAA
Source organism: Asparagus officinalis (assembly GCF_001876935.1). NCBI lineage: Eukaryota > Viridiplantae > Streptophyta > Magnoliopsida > Asparagales > Asparagaceae > Asparagus > Asparagus officinalis. Next base: position 65,974,415 of record NC_033801.1, on the reverse strand, counting down.
CGAGCTGAGAGTGTCAGCGACGCAGCGGTAGAGTGGTGGTCTGTACAGCAGTGACGGCGAGCCAGCGGAGATAGCGAGGCTGAGGCGTTGGACTGCCAGGCGGCGCAACGTTCGAAGGGAGACAGGCACTGGAGCGCTGGTGGCGTTGAGGGGCTGGATAGTCGATTGAGAGGTGGAAGCACGGCAAGCTTAGAACAACGTTGGGGCTGCTGCTCGAGCTCGGCGGAGGCGTTGGATGGGTGCGTGCATCGAGATGATGGGCGCGAGGGCAGGTGAAGAGGAGGTCGAACGGCTGATGCTGCCGGTAGTGGCGTGCGCATGGGCAGGCAGCACAGGGCGTAGCGAGGTGGAGCGGGCTGGGTCGAGAGAGGGGTGTCGGTGAGTTGAGTCACGGGAGCGTGGCTGGTCGAAGGGCAGTGAAGCAGGTTGCAGCAAGGGCCGGGCGTTGGATGAACGTGGACGATGGGAGAAGGCGGCTGCGAGTTGGTGTGTGGCATCAAACAAGAGAAAGATGAGGAGAGAGAGTGAGGACGAGGAGAGAGAGAGAAAATGAGAGTGAGAGAGAGAGAGAGAGTGAGAGCTGGGTGAAGTTTTTGGGAAATGGAGGAGAGAGAAGAGTTTAAGAGAGAGAGAGAGAGAGTGAGTGAGCTGTAAGAGTGAGAGAGTTGGGATTTTTGAGAGAATCAGAGGGAAACACGAGGTGGGGTGTGCGGGAAACATAGGGGAGGAAATTAAGGGTGTGGTGTAGGGGAGAGAGAGAAGTGAAGAGAGAGACAGAGTGATTTACAGGTAAGAGGGAAAACGCAGGGAAAATACCCCTTTAAAAATATAATAATTAAAATACCAAAAATTTTATTCAAATAAATATTGAAAATTTATGACCAAAATAATAATAAAAATAAGAATAATGAATAATTAACTATTAATTTAAAAAAATTTACCGAAATAATTAAATTTATAATTAGCAAAACTATTAACATAATATAATACCGTATTTTTTAAATCATAGAAAATTCTAGAGAAATTAGGGAAAATACAAATACTCTTTTAGAAAAATAATATTTAATGTTTAAATAGGGAAAATACAAATACTCTTTTAGAAAAATAATATTTAATGTTTAAATACCAGAAAATTATTTAAACCCGTATTAGAAATTTACGCTCTTTTAGAAAAATAATATTTAATGTTTAAATACCAGAAAATTATTTAAACCCGTATTAGAAATTTACGCTCATTACACCATAGTAGATTTTTATTTATTTTATTCAGACATTAGAGTTTCATTCTCATATTATAAAGGCAGTATGCCTTAATACCAATTTAAGTGATTCATATTGACATTCTCATTATTTTAGTTATCAGATGGGTTACAGTTAAGACATGATTCTTTTTATTTATGAGATATCTTTTCCATGTCACGCCTATTGCGTTCATTTCCATATTTTGCTTGTTTACCTGCACTTTTGTTTGATTCCACTAAAGGATAAAACTGTGATTAGTGAAACGTGTTTATGCACAGTGTGGATGCATGATAGGTTTGACATCTTTGGGTTCACCTTTGACTATAACCTTGTGTAAAACCAGGGGCGTCACAATTATATAATTCAAAACTGCACTCATATTACATCTTTATTCATTTATATTACTAATAATTTCCTTCTTGCGGTAACTCAGTGTGGTGACATTATAATATATTCTCTTATCTTACCATCTATTTATGTGTTCTTAAACTCTCTATGAATCTCATTTCTATTAGTCAGTTAGTTGATTCTAGATGTATCATTTCATTTGACTCAAGATCGTGTATTGTCCATAATTCCGCAACAGCTACAGGATCAAGATCGCTCATAGAGTAGATGGATTGTATCAATTGGACCAACTTCACATTCCTCTCTCATCTATTGGGTCTAGTTTCCTTACCTCTGCTCTTTAGCATTGTCAAGTAAGACATCTCTTAGTACCTTGTTTGAAAACTATAGTTGAGTCAGGAATCTGGATTGTTTTCTTTTCATGCACAAAATAGTTGTATCGATTGTCATTTTACAAAATAGTCTACTTTATGTTTTGTGACTCATAACAATATTTTTGTTGAACCATTTACTTTAGTACATTTTGATATTTAGGGTTCTGCGCCACTTGTATTCTTCTCTAGTTATAGATATTATGTGAGCTTCATTGATGATTTTTCTTGATATACTTGGATCTATCTCTTAAAATCACGTGCAAAGTTATTTAATATATAAAGACTTTATCAATATGATGTATACTCAATTTAACAAGAGAATTAAAGCTTTTCAGTTTGATAATATATGTGAATATGTTTCCTCATCTATGAAAAATCTTCTTAAATAACATGGAGATATTTCTCAACAGTCTTGTCCTCACACACTTGATCAAAATAGTGTTGTTGGATGCAAACACTGGCACATATTTGAAACTACATGTGCTCTCATGATCACTGCATATGTTCTTCGATCTTTTGGTCTCACTACTATCTTGTTAATAATTTTTCCTTTCTAAATTTTTCCATATATACATCAACACCACCCATACGATCATGCACTCCTATTATGTCTTCATCTCGAGAGCCAATATTACCCTTCTTAAAGTGAATTCAGTTGATTCTACAAACTTGACTATTCCTGCTCCCGATTCGCCGACTATTGCACTACTAACACCATCACTATCATCACCATCGCCACCACCACCACCACCCTACCATGACGCAATCCTGCTCAAAATATCACCCACCTCCAAGATACTCTTATTAACTAATTTTATTCACCCAATTTTGTATCCTCTCTTGCTGCTATACATTCTTCATAGGAAGCACAATCTTGTTCTGAGGCAGTTAAGTATCCCAAATGGCAACAAGCTATATAGGAAGAACTATAGTCCCTTTAACATACCCATACATGTGATCTTGTTCCTCTATGACATGATACCCAACTAATCAATTTGTAAATGGAAGTTCCAAAACAAAACCAAATCAAATGGTTCTATTGAGTGTTACAATGCACACCTTGTTGCTTATGGATTTTCTCGAGAGTATTGCATTGATTATGAGGACACTTTTACACCAGCGGTTAAAATCACATATATTCGAACACTTATTGTTGTTATGCCTAGTCGACACCGGGATTTACATCAGATGAGTGTGAAGAATGCATTTCTCAATGGTAAACTTATAGAGATTGTTTATATGTAGCCACCACCAGGGGTTGATGCTCCTCCCTCTCAGGTGTGTCGTCTTCAACATACTTTCTACGGCTTCAAAGAGGCCCCTTTAGCTTGGTTTGAGTGCTTTCAAAAATCTATTCTCTCTATTGATATTCTCTCTTTGGATTTACAAAAAGCTTAGCATATTTTGCTATGTTTTATCATACTTTTCTCAGAGTCAAACCAATCTCCTCTTCTATGTTGATGATATGATTATTACTGTAGATGATATATCTACTATCCGAAAAATTAAGAGACATCTTTAGAGTCGGTTTGAGATGAAGGGATCATGGACATTTACCTTACTTTGTTAGGACCAAGATTGCACACTCTCCCTATGGCTATTTATCTCAGTAGAAGTATATTTCAGATATCATTGAGCGAGCCACTCTCATGCATGCCTCCCTTGTGACTTCTTCTATTCAGATAGTGATCCTCTACGGAACCCCACGTGATATTGAGAAATTGTCAGTGTCTTGATTTAATTGTCTGCTAGTCGTCTACATATATCTTATGATGTTCACACTCTTAGTTTGTTTATGCCCACACTAGTGATTGTTCACTATGCAACACTTATCAAACTTCTTCGCTACCTTTAGAGTACTATGACTCACTCCTTATTATTTCTATTTATTTCACCTCTAATGCTATTGGGATACACTAGATCTGGCTGGCTAATGATTCTAATACTAAATGATCTACCACTAGGTGCTGTATCTTTCTTGATTCATCTCTTATCTCTTGGTGTAGCAAATGCCAACATATAGTTTGACGGTCTAGTACTAAGGCAAAATACCATGATATGGCTAACACTACTCTTGAGATTCGTTGGCTACGTTTTGCTACAATATATTGACATATCTATTCCTTCTCCTAGTCCTCTATTTTGTGACAATAAGAGTGCTATTCAAGTTGCTTGCAATTCGGTATTTTATGATCACACTAAACACATTGAAGTGGACTACTATATTGCCTGACATGATTATAGTTCTCAACATATCTCTCTTTCTTAAGTAACAACTTGGGGACATGTTCATTAAGGCACAAACTTTTCTCAGCTACTTTATTTTTTCTCCATCCACCTTACATTTGCGTGGGGAGAGGGTGGGGGAGGGGGGCGTGGGGTTTATACCTATGTGTGTATATGTCTAATGTTGGCCCACTCAGGCTGATGTCTTGTCTACATATTTTTGTCATATTATAAGATCAGAAGAACAACACAGGAATTTTTCTTTTCTTCTAATATCATCTTGGAATTTCTAATCTTTTGTTTGGTTCAACATGATTATAGGAAAGAAAAACCTAGAACTTGTAATTTTTATTTAGTTCCTTTCTAAATTGTTGGATTTGACAAATCTCAAAAGTTTCTACTTTTTTCATTTTATGGATACCTAATGCTAAATTTTTTGAAACAAACACCATATATAGAATCTCATAAATGAAAATGAGGTAGTTTTAGCTTCAAGAAATTTCAAATACACCCCAAATGACAAAAAAAATTTATTAAACAAAATGGCACCTATACAACTTTTAGATAGAATGGGTTTTTAGATAGTAGTCTCCCCCCCCCCCCAAACACATTCACACACCCCAAAAAAAAGATATTAGTCTCGTAAATAATCAATATTTTATTTTAAACTTAGTCTTCTAAATTGCATTAATATGTTGATAGTAATTGCTTTGATTAGTTGATTATAATAATTGGGAAATATTATGTTTTGTAAATCCAAAACCCAAAACCTGTCTTTTGCAGAGAGAGCGGGAATTGAGAGAGAGAGAGAGAGAGAGAGAGAGAGAGAGAGAGAGAGAGAGAGAGAGAGAGAGAGAGAGAGAGAGAGAGAGAGAGAGAGAGGTAAATGACAATTGGGTGGAAAATTAAATGAGAGATTATTTTGGTAATTAATCATCTATGATTAGTCTAAAACTAATCAGGTTTGAGGGTTTTGTATGGCGAAACTAATAGAGGGACTAATATTAACACGCTAATGCAATTTGGGGAACTAATATCAAAATATTAAGATTTACAGACTAATATTAAAATACTGATGATTTAAGAGACTTATATCTAAAAACCCTAGATAAAATGCTAAAGGGAATATTTGTTAGTTTGTTGAAATGTGAGAACTAATTGCATGCAATTACAATTGTTGTTGTTTGACTCGTTTTTAAAATTGTGCAACTTCACTTTCAAGATTGAGTTTCAAATGTAAGTTACTTTTTTCACACAGAATATCAAAGCAATTATAGTAACATTATTTGAGTTGAGTTCAGTTGCAAGTGCAATTTACGTCTAGATCTTTATACATTGTTAGCTATAATTAAATGGGTGCTTACATCTACAGTTGTAATTGACACTAAACATTTGCAAGGGAAAAAACATTATAACTAGATATAATTATTCAAATATATCCAACTGCAGTTACAATTTTTCCTGTTTCAAGCATCCCTAAGGCGGGTTATTTGTTGGTGTAATTTTTGGATAAGTGGGATAATTTTTGGGACTTTACTTTGTGGTGTAGTAACTAGTAGAAAACAGAGAATTAGCGACGGGAAAATCCGTCACTATTGCAATAAAATCCGTCACCAATACACTTTTGCGATGGGGAACAGTCCGTCGCACATAATCCTGTCGCCAATGAACATTGGCGATGGGGTCATCCATTGTTAATGTTCATTGGCGACGAATATGTATTGGTGATAAAAAACATTAGTGACTGTAGGTGTAAATTTTGATCTCCCGAAAACAGGGAACTTCGTTTGTATTGATAATAACAGCTTATTACAAACTAATAATTAAATGTTTACAACAGAAGCGGAGGGAATGCCCTCCTTGTTTAACGTGGGTTCCTCGGTGGCGATAGGACGCCTCGCTCGGTGCTCGTGCCGAGTCTGCTTCCCTTAGACGATCCGATTGAAGTTGCTGCCGGAGCTTCAGTTCTCAAATGAGGGAGCCTTTGGCAAGAGTCCAGGTTCAACCTTTGGGAGATTAGCCAGCAAAATATGCAACAGCCAATCCCCCCTTCATGCTAGCTGAAGATGGGTTTTAATAGGCAAGGGATAGCATGGGCCATCCCTTAATTCATGGGATTTGACCACTAATAGAGGTGAGGGAGCCAGCCGCCCTAGCTGTGGGATGTGACCACTTAGGGGGTCCTGTCAGCCACCCTAGCTATGGGATGTGACCACTTAGGAGGTCCTGTCAGCCGCCCTATTCTTGTTAGGTGAGGAGCGTCATGCTTTATCCCTTGATTTGTAGGATTTGACCACTGATGTAACTGTTCCCATACTCCAAGTGGGCAGTTGACAGTGAGCTGGCGAGTCTGCAGCTTGGGTCTGCAGGCAAGCTTGGGACTGCAGGCAGACTTGGGTCTGCAGGCGAGCTGAGTCTGCAGGCGAGCTTGTGACTGCAGGCAGACTTGGGTCTGCAGGTGAGCTTGCAGGCGAACTGGGTCTGTAGGCAAGTTTGTGACTGCAGGCAGACTTGGGTCTGCAGGCGAGCTTGCAGACGAACTGGGTCTGCAGGCAAGCTCAGGTGTGCAGGCAGACTTGGGTCTTGATCGTCCAGGCGAAATTCGAGCTGTAGGCGAGCTCCTGAGTGTGGATCGAAGAATAGGACGTAACTTTCAAACCGTAAGTCAGAATTGGACGAATTATATATGAAAATCGCCTATCTCGACGAGACGGAGCCATCCAAACTGAGCCGAAGGCTTCAATTTGCTTCCTCCGTTTCGCCAAATTCCTTACGGTTTGGGAGATATCTGCGTTTTTCCCTTTTTATCAGTGTTTTTCCCTTTTTTTGCTATTTTGGGCGAGGTTTTAACAGTTTTGTTTTGAACTTCTCTGATAAGAATTTAAAGACAATTTTTATTGCCTACAGTGACGGACTATGTCTGTCGCCAATGTTCATTGGTGACGGGAATTATCCTGTCGCCAATATTCATTGGCGACGGAAATACGACCGTCGCTAATGAACATTGGCGATGGGGATGAACCCGTCACCAATGAACATTGGCGATGGGAAGTCGCCAATGTTCATTAGCGACGGGTCATTCCCGTCGCCAATAAACATTAGCGATGAGACTAATTCCGATTCCAATGTTCATTAGCGACGAGTGTATGGTTGTCATTAATGTTCATTGGCGACGATATCTATCTGTTGGCCTTCTTATTTTGATGATGTTTAACAAACAATTTACTTCTAATGTTGTTTGTCTAGTGGTTATGTTTTCGTATTTATTCTAGGCAAACAACAAATTGGAGGTTGGATGGAATCGAGCATTCGCGATCATATCAAATGGAGGTTGGCGGAATTGTGGAGTGAAGCCTACGCAATTCAAGTTAAAGATTCGAGTTCAAGCTTCATCCACAAGTATACCAAGATAGAGCTTCGTTAAAGATCACAAGTGTAGACGGTAAAAAATACCTTTATAGGATTACAGGAAATTCGCCTGCGAGAAGAGCTCGCACGCTCGTTTCTCTGGCACGGGCCTAAATCGCATAGACGTCAGATATGTTCGATTCTAGGTTCGCCTAACGGTCGGCTCGCCAGCACGAGTGGAGATCGATCAGGATGGCGGAAGTTCGCCCTTCACCCAACTCGCCTGCCCGAGTTCAGGGTCGAATCCGCCAGCAAGCCCCGAGTCTGGAGGTAGATCCGCCGGCACTCGGCAAGCTGGCTAGACCCACTCGAGTACTGTACACCTACTTCACCGTCTCTCCTGACCGGAAAGGAGAAAGCACCGTGCTCAAAGCACGTCGGGCGGTCACGCACAGTACAAGTGATCGGACAGACACTTCATCGATCTGCGAACTCATAAATGCGGTTCATTAATGCTGGTCAAATCCACTCGGATAGCAGTCGTTCGTTGCCTCACACACAAGATGGGCCTTCCCATCGTAGGTGACAGGACATAGAGCACAATCCCTGGAATGACCGTTCATGGTATCGAGGAACGGCGAGACGTCTCTGAAGAGGATGTGGTCACATCCCACAATTCAAGGAGAAGTCAAGCTGTCCTTCTTTCATTTAAAAGCCCCTTCCAGCACGATGGAGAGGAGGTCGCAAAACTTGGAGAAAAAAGAGTTGAGACCAAGCTGTTAGCACATCCTTGCATTACAGCGCCGCTGCCTAGTTCTGAGCTCCGATCGCCGACGAACTAAGCAGACCCGAACTCTATTACCCTGAGCTTCTACTGCGTACTGAAGCTCTCTAGCAACCTCATTCAAACGGTCCAAGGGAAGCAGACTCGACCCGAGCATCGAGCGAAGCGTCCTATAGCCACCTAAAGTCCCCACACAAAACAAAGAGGGCCTTCCCTCTGCTTCTGTTGTAAACATTTGATTTGTTAGTTTGTAATAAGCCTTCTTATAAATACAAACGAAACTCCTTCCTTCGGAAGAATCAAATTTTGGAGACGGTGATAAAAAGTTCATATTTCATTCGGCATTACACGTTTTGGTTTTGTATATATATAGTTATATATATACATATATGTTTTAGTTTGATAGTTTTCAAGCTTTAATATGAAACAATTGAATATAATTAGAAAACATATTTTTGTTTCATACTTACATACATATATATAATTTCATCAATATCAATTTTATTTAGTTCAATAAAATCATGTTTTAGTGCATTATATGTGTATTTGTAAAAATAGTATATTCATTATTTATAGACTTCATAACAATAATTTATATCTTTTTTCAAGTCTATAAAATTATTTTGTATTGTTTCAAAACATGGTTAAGCTAAAATGTTAAAACTCATATATTCACATTTTCATGTTTTGAACTATTTTGTAAAATGATGATATTTTTCATTTGGAAGGTCCTTTTTAAAAACCAGTCTTTATAGCATATTTATTATCATGTCTATAATCATTCCTCAATGTTTTATATTTTTTAGAATTTATTTGATATTTATAAACATGGTTTTAAAATCAGAAAATCAACTTTCAAACCTGTTTTCTCATATGTCAGTTTACGATCGACCGCGCCTTTGTTTTTAACCTACAGAGCCAACAACAACTTTCGCGGTCGACCACCACGGTCGACCGTCAGCTCGAAAATTCCTACGGTCGACCGCCACGGTCGACCGTTAAAGTTTCTGGAATTTTCTGAGCCTCGAAAGTGGCTCACGGTCGACCGCGAGATTTTCACGGTCGACTGCCGTTCACTCCAACGGTCATTTTGTACAGAATCTGATTTCCGATTCTGTTGGTTTTTTGGTCATTTCTGTTGGGCTTTTGGTTGAGGTTTTGGGAGGCTATAAATACCCCATTGATCTCAGTTCTCATGAAAAATCCAAGAAGTTTTAAACAAGAGTTTAACAAGGGTTTAAATTTGTTTAGTATTTATTTAAAAGAGTTTTGTTTGTGAAGAAGTTTTACACAAGTGGAGGAGATCATGTACATTCCTTGGGCTTCATTTTAATCCATCTCTCCATCTTGTTTTTCAGAGAAGAATTTCTAAACTCAATACTAGCTTTGTATTAATTCTTTGTTGTTTATCATTTTCATTAAGCTAGTATTTTCAATTGAATTTAGTTGATTTGATTTCACTCATTATTTACACACACCCACTTGAGCTTATTGTATTTGCATATATTGTATATTTGGGTTGGTGAGAGTTGTAATAATTGAGTGTGAGCTTTTATTATGTTCTCATCCATATTAGAGAATAATCATTTATTGTAATTGTGCTCATCGTGAGAATCACTTTGTAATACACTTGTACACCGAGAGAAGTGTGTGGCGTGAGTCGGGGATCGTCCCAAGAGGAGTGGCGTCGGTTGACGAACCTAGGGAGATGTTGTATCTGAGCACTTGAGGGAGACACGTCTAGTTCCAACACTTGAGAGGGTGTAGAGTGAGATTGTAAGAGTGTTGGTTGTAGAGTTTTCGGTAAACTAGAAAACCGTAGTGTGAGATGTAAACGTTGTTCGGATAAGCGTAGAAAACCCGGTTGTGATAGTGGATTTCTTTCCGGGAGTAGGGAGCGGAGACGTAGAATGGAAGGTCCGAACTCTGTGATCATTTGATTATGTTTGTGTGTGCTTTGGTGTTCATTTATATTTGTGTTCATTGCTCATATCGCCATTGTCTTATTAGTTAGTTTGTCCACTTCTTTGTTTATATTATTTACTCTTGTGTTGTTTATATATCCTTGCTCATATATCTCATTGCTAGGATATATTCATTAGTTCATATTGCCTATCCTAGCTCATGTATCTTGTTGTATTTCATACTTACTAGGATAACTTGTTAATTAGTTTTAATTGGCATAAAATCAGATTAGATTAGTATAAGACCCTAATCCCCCCCCCCTAGGGTCTAATACTATCTTGTCACCAATCTTCATTGGCGACGACTCTTGCCATCGCTAATGTATGTAATCCAATTTTTTTGGTTTGCTTTTTGAGCCCCCCAATCGGGAATGTATACCTGTTGCTACCAGTATTCATAATATATTCAATAATATTCATACTTATCGATTCACATCTAATAATATTCACGTTCATAATCATCAATTCACATCCAACAATATTCACATTTGTTGGCCTCTTTGTTTTGATGATGTTTAACAAATAATTTACCACTAATGTTGTTTGTCTAGTATTTATGGTTTTCTATTTATTATAGACAAACAACATGTTAGAGGTTGGATGAAATCAAGTTTTCACGATCATATCTAATGGAGGTTGGTGAAATAATGGAGTGAAGCCTTGCAATTCAAGTTAAAGATCCAAGTTCAAGCTTCATCCGCAATTGTACCAAGATAGAGCTTCGTTGAAGATCACAAGCTTGGGTATAATTAGTTTTGGAGTTTATATTATGTGTGTTAAGTACTTTAAGCTCAATCATATACACACACATTTTAGTTTTGGTTTCTATGTATATATGTAGTTATATATATACATATATGTTTTGGTTTAATAGTTTTCAAGTTTTAATATGAAACTATTGAATACAATTGAAACTATATTTCTTGTTTCATACTTATATGCATATATATGGTTTTATCAATATTAATTTTATTTAGTTTAATGAAATCATATTTATTGTTTTTAAAAAGTTTGCAAAATATACAATTTTGTGAAAATATTATATTCTCAGTTTTTAGACTTAACAATAATCATATACATCTTTTATTAAGTCTGCAAAATTATTTTGTAATATTTCAAAACATGGTTAAGCTAAAATATCAAAACTCATGTGTTTACATTATCATGTTTTGGACTATTTTGCAAAATAATAATATTTTTCATTTGAGAGGTCTTTTTTGAAATTAAGTTTTTGTAGTATGTTTATTATCATGTTTACAATCATTTTCCAAAGTTTTACATTTTTCTGATTTATTTGCTATTTTTAAAAGAGATTTGAAAATTAGATTTCTGTTTAAAACAGACAGTGTGCATGTCTTGAGTCGATTCATGAACAGTATTGAGTCGACTCATAAACTGTTGTGTAGTTTAAATTTTGTTTCTTATGAGTCGACTCATAACATCATGAGTCGACCCATCAGGTTGAGTCGACTTATGTCTGTCATAAGTTGACTCATAAATTATGCTGGAAAGTGTCTTTTGTTTCTGCTGAGTCGACCTATGACTTCATGAGTCGACCCATGCATGATGAGTCGACTCATGAATTTTATGAATCGACCCATAAGTTGGTTTTTTAGCCTGTAATGGCTACTTATGAGTCGACTCATGAACAGTACCGAGTCGACTCATAACACTGTAACGGCTATATTTTCAGACTATACTATTTTTAGATTTTTGATCTTTTTACCTTGTTTTCTCTTGGCTTTAGGGTTCCTATAAATACCCCCACATATCCTCAGTTCCATATAATCCAAGAAATGTTTTAGAAACAAGTTTAATAAGGGTTTTAAACTTATTTAGTGTGTTTTAAAAGAATTTGTTTGTGAAGAAGTTTCTTACAAGTGGAGGAGATCATCTACATTGTTTGAAGCTTCATTTTAATACATCTCTTCATCTTGTTTTTCAGAGAAGAATTTCTAAACTCAATACTAGCTTTGTATTAATTATTTATAGTTTATCATTTTCTTCAAGCTAGAGTTTACATTGAGTTTATGATTAATTTTCTCATTACTTACACACACAACCATTGAGCTTGTTGTATTTGTATACATTGTATAATTGGGTTGTGGGGAGTTGTAATAATTAAGAGTGAGCTTAATTGAGTTCTCATCTATTGTAGAGAACAAATTTGTATTTGTGAGCCTTAATTGTGTAGATCACTTTGTAATACACTTATACACCGAGAGAAGTGTGTGATGAGAGACGGGGTCATCCCAAGAGGAGTGCAGTAGGTGGTATTGCCTAGAAAGAGGTTGTAATTCCTAACACTTGAGGGAGAAAAGGACTAGAGACCAACACTTGAGAGGGTGTAAAGTGGGATTGCAAGAGTGTGAGATTATAAAGTTTTCGGTGAATTAGAAAACCAAGTGTGAGGTCTAAACGTTATTCGGGTGAGCATAGAAAACCCGGTTGTGATAGTGAATTTCTTCCCGGGAGTGGGGAGCAGAGACGTAGGACGGAAGGTCCGAACTCCATGATCATATTGTGTGTTTTTATTGTTTATATTGCTCTATCATATTTGTAGATTATTTATTTCACCCTTGTATTAGTTTATATATCCTTACATATATTTTATCATATAGGATATATCTCTTTGTTCATATTGTATATTCTTGCTCAGAACATATTGTATATCTATCTTGCAAGAATAATTTGATAATAAGTTTTAATTAGCATTTAAATCGGATTAAATTAGCATAAGACCCTAATCATCCCCCCTCTAGGGTCTAACAACATTTACATTCATCGATTCACATCCAACAATATTCATATTTAACGATTCACATCCAACAATATTCACATTCACATTCATCGATTCACATCCAATAATATCTAATAATCTTCACATTTACATTCATCGATTCACATCCAACAATATCCAACAATATTAACATTCATCAATTCACATATATATATATAATCCGGAGGTCATAATATGTTCAACACAATCCAAAAGTCCAAAAAAGTAACAAAAAAGTCTAACTCACCACTCACTCATCATAGTCATGGTCCCAATCATCGTGATCCTTATCATCGGTGGCGGCTACATTAGAATGTTTTACTTTATTGCTACTTCCTACGATGGTACCTCCTCTAGCCTAAAAAGAATGTAAATCAATATGAGAATATATTCCAAAATACTTATAATAAATACATATATAATATGACATATATACCTCTCCATCACTTGCAGCTGCATGCTCATCAAATGTCAAACCTATAATCTTCGTGTATATAGGCTGCGAAAGCAAGTCCTTTAAGGGTTGAGAATCGACGAGTGACTGAACGACATCCCAAGTTGTTTGTGCACCACCTAACTCATGCCTAATAGTGGAAAGAAAACTTAAAGCCAATAGAATTTTAACATTCTTCAACAAGTATTTTCCAATCTTACCCACGATGCATGACATGTCACATGGTCACGTCGAGGTCATAGATTGGCTGCTAGGCTTATTGGTGGTGGTGAGTGTCTTAACTCTAGCACTTGACAGAGGCGCTCTTCCTTTCTTTCTTGATTGTAAACCGTAAGCTCCGTCAACAACTTCCATCTACTCGTCTCTGACCATGCGGTTAGGCTCTACAGGAGTATCCTCTGTACTTTGAGACTGCGTGACACCGAACAAGACATCGTTTTGAGAAGCTTCTAGTGCCACCTGCATATCATATATCATAAAAATTAGAAACTTTGATGAAAAAACATTAAGTATATACAAATCTAAAATTAATCTTATACTTACGTTTAATTCATTAATTTTCTCCACCTTTTTGTCATTTCCCTCTACATTTTCATAGCCCTGGGGTGGTGTATAAGCTCTTTTAGCAAGAAGAGTCAGGGGTATAGTCAAAGCGTCTTGTGATATATTAAATTCTAAATTAAATATAAGAAACTAATCACATGAAATTAGTTTTAATAATATGATCATATCGGGTTTTCACTCAAATACTTATGCACAGTTTGAGCATAAGGAGTAGATCCTAAAAAGTGATCGTATGTCTTTGATCTACGATTCGCCGATGTCGTCTCACATATTTTCTACAAAATAAAGTTTGTTATTAGTATGTGCGATGATAATATATAAATAAAAAATAACATGATGATAATAGCCAGAAATTAAAAATAATCTACCTTCTTCTCACCCTCCCATCGATAATGAGAGTCATCTAATTAAATAGAGGAACTCTCTTATCAAGCTCATAGACCCACTTCCAATAAGTAGATAAATTTGTGAAATATATTTTCTTTAGATCACTCTTTCAACCCCCGAATAAGCTTGACCATTTTGGGGATAACATAATCCCAAGACTTTGGGTTGTCCTCAAGACAATAATAATCATGCAAGTTACATGGAAAAAAAATTACACTATAAGAATAATCATTGTGAATTGGAAATAAAATAAGCAGTAATATAATAAATAATTACCATGAGCTTCTCTCAAATCTTCTTTATGCCTTCAAATTTTTGCTCCTCAAAGTTATATGAAATATTAGTGGATCTTGGATCTCTTATTAAACAGCCAATCAAGTTATTATATCTGACAGCCCAATCCCCAACAGGAATGTTGCCCTTCCACTCCATAATGCCCCGGTTCCCTTTCGGAGGTACTTTTGTCTTTTCCTCACTCTCATGCCTACCAGGTTTCTCATAATCTTTTTTGCCTACAAAGACAAAGAGAAATAAATTTCTTATAAACTTAAATAAGTAAATAAGTAGGAAATCTCTAAAGTTTAAACAAAATTATTATCCTTTTTCCTCATTAAATCTTACATAGCTTTATCTAGTCTCTGTTTTATGGTACTTCTTTTAATATCATCTTTCTTCAATTTGTAGTTCCTATCACATTTTTTTTTGTAATTCAATAGATTTTTCTGATAGAGGGATGTGATATACTAATGGAGTCCATGGGCGGAGACATGCTATCTCTGACTGAGAAGATACAGACATTATCTAGTGCTCGATCTCGTCATCACCAAATCCATCGCAAGCATTGTCTGCAAATATTTATTAGGAATATAAAATATCATTACATTACAAATGTATATTAAGAATTAGCATTGTCTGCAAATATCTATTAGGAATATAAAATATTATTACATTACATTAAAATATCATTACATTACAAATGTATAATACCTAGATCCGGTGGTGCGTCTTGATGCTGCAGTGTACCCATTTGAGATGTCCCCGTAATATCTAACAAATTAAAAAATAAGATATGATCATATAAATTTATCAATTGACATAATACAATTAAATAAATATGTATAGTTGTTAGAACAAGAACAAGAAAGGAAAGGTAATTACATGCACATAAAGTTCAAACTAAATAAAGCAATTAGTTTATTGAAAGATGAATGTGTGCTATAACTGTTGGCAACAAAACAAGAAAATTTTATACCTTCAATGGATGACAATCTATGTAGAGATAACGGACTCTGAGATGGTCGTGAGGACGATCCTAGATAAATAAACAAAATAGTAAATATAATGCATATTTATATCAAATACAACTTACTTAAATAAAATTTGAATATGCATACCGGATGATGGACCTTCTCAATCCAATGGAAAAGATAGCCTCCTAATTCGTTGGCTCATCTGCAACTTAAATTGTTAATCTAACATAATTGAAGTATTTAATAAATGCGTACAAGATACCAAGTCGAATTTACAAAAGGATCTTTGTATTCAATCTCCTATATTTCAGATATCAAGTCGAATTTGCATAAGTATCTTTGTATTCGATCTCCTACATTATAGATATCAAGTCAAATTTGCGAACTATACATATTAAAATTGACATTCTGAGGGTATGAGTAATTAAGAAAATTTTCTCCTTCCGCCTCATTTGGGTCATCAATATTGTCCAAGTTTTCATCAAGAGCAAGCTAAACAAGAGTCCTCGGCTCCTTATACAATATGACCCAGACATTCAGCTTCCTAGGATCTTTAATGTAAAAGCACTGAGTAGCCTGATTTGCAAACATAAACTTCATATCAGGATATATCTCATTATCTAGAGTTACAAGATGAAAACCATATGCATCCCTAGTACTGTCTGCATGACACCAACGAACCTTAAACATCACATATTACAAGATGAAAACCATATGCATCCCTAGTACTGTCTGCATGACACCAACGAACCTTAAACATCACATAACTACGTACTATGCATCCCTAGTACTGTCTGCATGACACCAACGAACCTTAAACATCACATAACTACGTACATTTTTTTACCGTACGCATATAATATCTCCAAAATATCTTCTAATTGTCCATAATAAATTACATCACCAAGTACCAGATTTTGATCAGTTGAGCTTGAATAACATTCTTTAGAGAATGCAGTCATGACCTCACTGTTTTAGGTAACTCTCTCCTCCTCAAGCCCTACCCATTGAAATAAACACCCATTTACACGAGATCTGCTACATTGTTTAACTGTGTAGTGCGGTCCATGTGAGTGAATACTTATCTCTTCTGACACTGGCAAACTAGCACATATTTGTCTTTCTACCTAATGTTGCACATAAACACAAATTAGTGTTAAATAGTTAGTCTTGTTTATTCCAAAAATTAATGTAAAATAAAATACACTTAACTTACTTCAGCTATGACCCACCTGGCAAAATGTTTTTTTATGAATTTTAGCAATTTTATTCCGTGCTGATGCACCAATTATTTCTAAATGCAACTCCTCCAAATGTCGTCTATTGATACAAAAAATTAGAGACTATTGATATAATTCAAAAAATTCATATTTGTTAAAGTTAATTTCTTACTTACGGTAATCTTCAAAGATTTCTAGGTTCTACAATAAGAAGGCATGAGCCTGATTCAAGTCAATTATGGAATAGTCTTTGTTCATCTTGGTACTTTTCTAAAAGGTGTCATCACTATTACTATTTATCTCCTTATTTTTTGTATGTACACCTTATATATACCGAGAGGTAAACATCATACATTCATTTGCCATGTAACGATCAACAATCGAACCTTCAGGATGAGCCCGATTTCACATTATCCGTTTTAAGAAACCCAAATATATAAAGATAACATTAATATGAGTTGTTAATATAAAGCAGTTACATGTAATGTAAATAGACTTAACTAAATTTTGATTAACCTCTCCATGGGATACATCCAATGATAGTTAACTGATCCTATAAAACCACTCAAAGGAAAGTGGGTTACACCATGAACCTGCACCTATAAAACCACTCAAAGGAAAATAAAATTCAAGAACTGAAATAATTAATCACTCATCTGATCACCATCTTCAACGTTAATACACTCCCCCTTCACCCACTTCATTTGCCTCCAAATCTCCGATTCCTTGAACTGAAACTCCTCCCTGCTAGCCGGAAAACAAACTGAATACAGTAAGTCACCATCTCTCCCCAACACTTTGGTCACCACTCCCTTCCACCAAACTACGTTGTAGAATGCCTCGACGCACTGGTGGAGCTCGAAATCAGTAGCGAGATTCGCCGGCGGAGGCCACGACCGTATCATAGTGTGAAGAGTCTTCTCCTCGAGAGGCTTGAGGGGTATGAGATGTTCAGCGATTAGAGTAGAGTAGGAGAGGATGGTCGATCATTGGCCGGCGATTGAGAGGAGGATGGCGAAGGACCGGGTGACGTTGGAGAGGGTTTGGTCGAAGTAGAGGGCGGCGGTGGAGGACCACCACTAGGAGAGGGAGGGGGAGGGGGAGGAGATTGAGAGGAGGAGGAGGGGAGGAAATTAAGAGGAGATTTAGAGGAGTAGGGGGGGAAATTAAGAGGAGATTGAGAGTAGGAGGAGGGAAGGAGGAGGGGGAGGAGATTGAGAGGTGGAGGAGAAAACCACAGAGAAGAAGAAGAAGAAGAAGATAAGGGAGGGGTATTTTCAGAATGTTTTGGGATGTATTCATGGGAGAGTGTGAAAAGTGGGCTAAACACATTTTTTAGGATTTTAAGGGTTAAAGAGTAAGGAAAAAGATTGGGGGTTGGGCCACATCCCCTTTATTTCTTTGGGGCCTAGACACAATTTTCCCTAAATTAAAATAATATATCATATTATAATACATACTAAATGCTATACTAAACCAATTAGATAAATTAATTTAGACTTAATCGATAAATAAATATTATATTTTAACAAGGTGCCGTATTATCAATTATCCTACATGAATTGTCAAATTAAAGCTTTACATTGACTCATTTCTCAACTTGCTCCACTTTACTCCACTCAAAATATTGCAAAAAAATAAAATTATTCTATTAAAATAATTATACCACTTGCCTCTAACTTATCCCAACTAATAACCCCTACTAAGATCACTCCATAGCTTGTCGTCAATTTGCCCTTGATTATTATACTTTGTCATTTCAAACAAAAAAAAAAGGAAAAAAAAAAGTATTACTGTATGTCAGGAGTAACAGAGTGTGCCTCACCGTCCGGCAAGTACAAATGCGTCATGGACTGTGCTCCTCTGCAGGTGCGTGGTCACATCAAAGGTTTCACTCACCATTGCTCTGCAACTGAGCTCAAGTGCCCGTACTGTAACCTGAACTCCAAAGAAAATGAACCTCAAAAGTTTTGCTCAAAATGTTAGACAATACCAGCATTATTATTTGCATATATCACCCAAACTTTGTATTTCTATTAGGGGTTTCTCGTAGACACCAACTTTTAAGATAGGGTTATTTTATAAAAACCACTTTTTATTTTTAATTATACATAAACCATGTTTAAAGTATTTTTGTTGCAATCAACTACCTAGATCCACTTCTCTCTTAATTTTTTTAGTAATCGATCTCACCTAACCTCCGTTAAGGATCATCTATCTAATATATTTTCTATTTGAGAACTAATTATTATAGAAATATTAATAAAAACTTAACTTAAAAGTGAGTTTAGGAGTTCGATTGCAAGAAAAAACTGTATAAATATGGTTTATGCATAAATTAAAAAATCAAAGACGATTTTATATAGAATGACCAAGTTTTAATGGTCTTTCTAGGGGTGGAAAACTCTTGTTATAGTGGATCCTAAATTACTATATTAAGAATTGAAAAGTTAGATAAAAAAATAAAAAATAGATTTGTGTGGCGATGCTTAACCAAGGCCGTGATGAATAGCATTCATAAACAATCTCTATTTATTTTTTATTTTTTTATCAATAAAAAAATCAAATAAATAAAGATAAAAAATAAATAGGCTAGATCAAATTTCCTCACAACATTTAACCTCTAAAAATAATGAAAAATACCGGTTTCATATACGAACACCTAATTGAAAGTATGTCTTCACACCTTGAGGATTCACTCCATAATTTTTCTTAACTCACAACTTTTATTCATAAAAATTGTTCCTTCCCCTTAAATTGAAGCAATACATCATTATTTATAGGACAAAATCCTAATCAAATTAAATAAACTCCTAATTATAAAAAATAACAAATATCATATCTTATTATCCTAACTAACGGATAAAACTAAATAATAATTCCAACTAAAGCATGTTAACTACAATAATCAAATCCCTTACAAGAAAATTAAATCTTAAAAAATCTAATCTTCAACATGCTGCCACTAGTAGAAAAACGCGCAACTCAGACGGAAAAAATCGTCTAGGTTGCTTAGATTTCCATCTAGGTTGATCAACCTAGACAGAAACTCGTCTAGAAAAGTCTGTCTAGGATAATTCTGTCTAGTTTGAGGTAAACTAGACGAAAATTCATCCTAGACGGATAACTAAAATTCTTCTAGGAAGCAACCTAGATGAAAATTCCGTCTAGGTTTTTGCTTTTTCTGCAAAAAAAATCTTTTTAAGATGTTGATTCCCTGTACACATGAATACATAATTTCTATATATTTAATAAACACATCCAATTAAATATAATTAATATTCATATCCAATACACACATTCAACAATCCAAGTCCATCCATAACACGAGATGAATATTAAAAAAAGTGTGCTTTTTCATTCATGGCATAAAAGGAACTAATAACACTAGAGATAACAACTAAACAACGACAAAACAAGAAAAATTATTACTAAAAACGAGACCCTAGATCCCCGAATCGATCATCAGCGAAGCCTTAGCCTAGTGCGGTCTAAGAGCTAGTGAACTTAGTGATGGTCTTGGTGCCCTCGGAGACGGCGTGCTTGGCGAGCTCACCGGGGAGGACGAGGTGGACGGAGGTCTGGATCTCGCGGGAGGTGATGATGGGCTTCTTGTTGTAGCGGGCTAGGTGGGAGGCCTCCTGGGCCAGCTTCTTGCAGGCCGGGGCCTTCTCTGCCTTCTTCTCCGACTTGGGCTCTTCCTTTGGCTTCTCCGTCACGGGCTTCTTATCGGCGGGCTTCTTCTCCGGCTTTGGGCATCATTTGAGATTGAGAACAAGGGGACTGAGTTTTTAGGGTTCGATAGATTTATTAGGGTAAAGGGAACATGGGGTATTTTGGTCGCTTGAGATGAGGAGAGAATGAGGCTTGAGGGGTTGGTATTTTATGGAGGAAGGGGATTGATTTTGATTGGAGGGATGTTGGAGTCATGGATCGATGAGCTGGACGGCTTGTGATCGTTGAGCTGCATTTGGAGATGAGCGGTTGGGATCGTGAGATGAGCAGGTTGCAATTGCTGAGGCGGGGATTGATGAGTTGGACCCGGGGTGCGGGGAAAGGTTATTGTTTTAGTTTTTTCGCAACCTAGACATAAATTCCGTCTAGGATGCAACCTAGATGGAAATTCCATCTATGATGACAGATTTTTTTAAAAAATAATCATTTCGTCTAATTTGGCAATATAGATGAAAAATTTCGTCTAGATTGCCTCAAACTAGACGGATCAAACTAGATGGAATTTTGTCCGTCTAGTTTGCCGCAAACTAGATGGAAAATAGTTCCGTCTAGGTTGCTCTGTCTAGTTTGCTCATTTTTCTACTAGTATGCATCAGATCCCCCTCTTCAAGAAACTTGCATTGCGTTTAAATTTTGATGACTTAGATGTACTTCAAATTGCTTCACTGTTGATGTTGAAGTCAAAATAGTGGATTTTTTGGCGCTAATATGAAATGATGCCAAAGAGAGGTGACGTTGAAATGGTGAATAGTACCCATGAATAGTAGTTTTTCTCATTGTAATTTTTTTGTCAATAAAATACCAAATAAAGGAAGATAAAAGATAAATAGGCTAGACCGAATTTACTTATAGTATCTAACCTCTAAAATCGATGAAAAAGTTCGGTTTCACACATGGACACCTAATAAAAAATGGCTTCATGCTTTGATGAATATCACCCTACAATTTCTCCAAACATTAAACTTTTATTTATATTAATGCTCCCTTATCCTTAAAATGAAGCAATACATCATTATTATAGGATGAAATCTTAATCAAATCAAATAAACTTCTAACTAAAAGATAACAAAGACCATATCTTATTATCCTAAGTAACAAATAAAACTAAATAACAATTCCAACTAAATACATTAATTGAAATAAAATCAAATATTTATAAGAAAGTTAAATCCTAAAATCTAAATTTTCAACATCCTACATCAAGTGGTTTGACCAACATTCTTTATCCGTGGACAGTTTATTTTCAGCAACACCAAGGCCATAGTTCCTAAATTAGAGAATAACCCTCAAACCACATGGAAACTACAGAGCTGTTGTGATGTGACATGGTTATTTGACATGATATCTGTTGCGCGCAGCGGAAATTTCGGCAGCACTTCGGCAGCACAACAAGAGAGTCAGGTCGCAATAAGAATTCTTGTTTCTCAAAGGAAATAAGAATCTGAAGCCTATATCCTATCAAAGTAGGATATTAGCTCTTCCTCTCGTCAGCTCTAGGACTGCGCGTCGAGGGACCCTAAAAGCTATTACAAATCACACAAAAGCAGTACAACCAATTTTAACATGGTTCGGCAAATTGCCTACGTCCACGGGGCAAGGAAGGGGGAGATCTACTAATAGAGGGAGAGAATACAACTAGGGTTTACAATCACTCAATCTAAACCCTTAAACAAACTCTCTCAAATCCCTCACAAATATCTCTCTACAAAAGGATGCACAAAACCCTAGAGAGGGGCTGCTCAAGCACAAGAAAACAAACAAAACAATTGGACTTTGTTCCACGAACTGCAGCCGCCACAAACAAAACCGAACTCCTTGCGTACCCAGCCTCCTACGCTCACAAAAAACCTAATAAACTATTGCTTATATAGGGAGCAGAGAGAAAATGCGTGAACGAATGTGTTGAAACCGACTCAAAAATCCCCGCTGCATGTGTTCGTGGGCCTGGGCCTTATCCGGTTCACAATTCTCCACCTCGGTGAAGTGCTTTCTTTAATTTTAAAATTATAGTTCTTGCAAAATATCCCAACTTTCAGGAGTCTTTTGTGAAATTTACCCTACGTATTAGATGAGATTCTTGGGTGTGTGTAATGATTTTGATGATTATCTTTCTTGATGCCTCTTGCCCAAGGAATCAAGCCAAACGTAGTTCATCCAAATGGCCGTCAACGGCCTCAACAATCACGGATGTGCAACAAGTTTCGACAATGATCAAACTTGTTGTTCGGAACCACCTTAGTGAGCATATCTGCCGGATTATCCTTCGTGTGGACTTTCACAATCTCCACATCGCCATCTTCAAGAACATCCCGAACAAAGTGATAACGAACGTCAATATGCTTCGTTCTCGCATGAAAAACCTGATTCTTCGCCAAATAGATAGCACTCATGCTATCACAATGAATAGTGACGGACCTCTATATAACTTTTCTTAATTTTGTAATGTCACATAGCTCGTCTTAGTACTTTTGATTCTAAGAAAATCTCCTTCAATTTTTAATGTTTTTAGAAAAGCCCTCTAAACATAAATCACAATTTCACAAGCAAAAATATCTCCCTGCATAAAATCACGATTAACAGGGTGAAGGATACTTTTTTTCTTTTTTTCTTTGTTTTTGGTTAAAGATGTCGAATTTTGAAAGGTTCTTTTTGAGAACCCCGAATTTTGAGGAGGATATTGTGCGTAGTTTAAAATTTAATTAAGGGGGGGTTATTTGAGAAATGATCAAACTTAAGGGCATTTTCTGAAATTTATTCAAATCAAGTTCATAATATGAGAACTCTTTGCTACTGATATTTATTATAAAAGATGCATTTGATAGTTTGATAGTATCACTATAACAAAAGTTGTATATTGTGATACATTTTTTGTTTCTACGCAACATATTTTCATACGTATAGAGCTTGACACATACAAAAATTATGGTTAGAGCATATGTAGAGAATGTCTTTCTAGACATGTGAGAATGTGTCACAAAACTCACGATGTAGAGATAAATGCATATCATGCATAGGAGATAAAAAGGTATTAAATATGAATGAATCATTAAGCTTTTAGATAATAAAGATGTTGGATATGAGATGCAAGTCGGGGAAGGGGGAGTTGAATAGGATTGTTATCGTTTTTTTGCCAAAAACACAGAATATGCAGTGGAATACATAAAATAAAAGCGATAAATGAAATAAAGCAATATAATTGTAGGATGTCTAAAAATTACTACAGATAGCTGATTCTCATCAAACATTGATAATGGAGGTTACACTTCGACGACTTCCAGAAGGCTACAATTTGAAGACTTTCATGAAAATCGACGAATGTTACAATTCAACGACTTTCACAACAACCGATGAAAATTCTGATTCGACAACCTTCACAATCATCAACAAGAGTTACAACTGACGACTTTCACATTTCAAAGAGCCAAGACAAAGATTATGAGATGACAATCTTTGCAACGCTCTAATAAAAGAGACTACAAGTTGACGGTCTCTTCACCACAAGACGCAGAAGCTCACCTCTGCCTTCTAGAGTCAAGACGCAGAGCTCATCTCTGTGTCCCAGGAATAAAATATGAAACTCACAGCCGCGTTTCAAGAACAAAACGTAGGGTTCACCATTGCATTTTCAGACTCAAACGCAGGATTCACCATTGCATTTTTAACCCCAAACGTAGAGCCCAACTCCGCGTCTGAAGTTCAAGACGTAGAGTTCATTTCTAGAACGCGGATTTCGTGTTTGACTCGTTTAAACACGAGCTGAACGGTTCCAAAACCATTTCCCGTGATTTGAGGGGGATTACACCCCCACTAAGGAGCGATTTTAGGGGTTAGTTAGACCCCTTAATCCCCTATAAATAGCTAAAAATCAGTTTAAATCGGATATTCTAGCAGATTGGGATCAGCAGCAAAGATCTCTTTGGAGGGGGGACCTTTGATGATTTTCGGATCTGAAGGTTCGGATCTTAGCTTGGGATCTTTGGTTCGGATCTTAGTGAGGGGGGAGAGATCTGGGGATCATCCTAGAGGATCGGCTTTTGGGATCGCCTTGATTTTGGCTTTGAAGGTGGGATTTTCGAAGCATCTTGATCAGCTCCAGTTTAACTTGTCTAGAAAGTTTATTTCAGCTAAAAGGGATTGAAATCTCTTTTTCAAATCAACTCTTTTGCAGAGTTTTCAACTTGCTCGTCAAGTTCTTCTAAGCTCGTTCAGAGTTCTAAAATTTGCTTTGCAAGTTCGTCCAAGTCGTCGAGTCAAGAGGCGAAGACCAAGTTTCACAAGGTGAAGCATTCGGATCGTCAACGGGATACAAGAATCAAGCTCCCATCGACACCAAGAAGAACCTAGTTTTAAATAAATGGCAGGGTCTCTGTTGATCCCTTCTCTCTTTTGTAAATCGAGAAACCGATATATAGGAGTTATAATTTCTTTTTCTAAATCAGTTAGAGAGAGATTGCAAAGAGAGATTGTATTCATTCTTTTCCTAAGTCAGTTAGGGAGATTAATACAAAATTTTATTCTCATTTCTTCTTTAATTTTTCAAAGAACAATAATCAAATATCAAGAACAATCAACAAGGAATATGCAAGATATTATAGCAGTTCGGATGACAATCCTATGTCTACTCTTCCTTTTCAAGAAGAGACTTGTTCGTTATGCAAAGAGCTAACTTGAATCACAATCCCGATTTAGTAAACTTACAAGACCACACATTAGAATCCGTACAAAACCATTCGTCTAACCTAACTCCCACAATGAGTAACTCCAATTTGAGTACATTGTCAAAGAAGCTTAAAGCAAAACCAAAAACAATAATTAAAGCTTAGCATATAAGAAATATCTTATAGTCCTTTTGTTAAACAAACTGTCCTTCAAAAATATAAGCGTAGCTCGATGAGGAACAGTAAAGAAGATCAATCTAACAGCAAATTTCCTTGTTGAAAAGATATGAAGATGTTGTGCGTGACGAGTGAGAACTTGACGATGCTTCAATGGTAAAACTCTTCAACATAATCTCTCACAAATCAAAACCATAGAATTCTTCCCTCTCTTTCAATGATATAAAATTTCCAATAGGACAGGAAAGAGATATCCCAAACGTGATAGAAGTTAGAGAATATATAAACAATGAACAGTTGAGATTAAATATGAAAAATCTATAGCTAACATGTTTGCCATCTATGATGGCTCTCAACCATCGACAGTGTCGAGGCCCCATCAATGGTTGAGAAGCTCATCAATGATATAAAAGTCTCTGAAGTAAAAAAATCATCAATGATGTATTTTGACCATCAATGAGCTCTTCTTACCATTGATGGTCAATGCCTACCATAGACGGTAGAAATGCTGAAATTTACTTTTGAACTTGTTTTCACGTTGTTTCACCTCGTACACTTTTATACCTGTATTTACCTGTACTATATCATCTCAATTAATATTACTACCAAATGAGAGTTTGTTATTACTCAAACCAGAGATATGGTAAGGACTACATCTTAACAAAAGAAACGATTGATATTGGACTTGTTGCATCCTAATTATATTTTAACACTATTAACTATGTAAGAATATCTTAAAATAAAAACAGATTGGGATCACATTGTTAGCACCCATGTACATCCCTAAACATCATGTTTGCTACCTTTCCACTCCTTTTTTTAAACCACTTCAACAAAATTCACATTCTAGATCGTGGGTGTTCAAAGGCATGAGTATGGCCTTTTTTCAAAGAGTTCAAAATTTGTAGGCTGCACCTTTGACGTGATTTTTTCTGTCTCTCACTTTTCTACAAGGCAATGAGCTTTACACGTCTCAAATAAGTAGATGACTACATTGATATATAGCTCCCATTTATATAGTTCATATAACAACTTTAATTACATCCTTAATGAAAAAGAGAATGGTAGGTAGACTAGACTCAAACCACTTTGTTGTTTTTTTAAATTGTTCTCATAACATATTTGTCCTTCCAATAGTCCTTCTAATAGTAATACCGTTGCGCACAGCGGAAATTTCGGCAGCACTTTGGCAGCACAACAAGAGAGTCAGGTCGCAATAAGAATTCTTGTTTCTCAAAGGAAATAAGAATCTGAAGCCTATATCCTATCAAAGTAGGATATTAGCTCTTCCTCTCGTCAGCTCTAGGACTGCGCGTCGAGGGACCCTAAAAGCTATTACAAATCACACAAAAGCAGTACAACCAATTTTAACGTGGTTCGGCAAATTGCCTACGTCCACGGGGCAAGGAAGGGGGAGATCTACTAATAGAGGGAGAGAATACAACTAGGGTTTACAATCACTCAATCTAAACCCTCAAACAAACTCTCTCAAATCCCTCACAAATATCTCTCTACAAAAGGATGCACAAAACCCTAGAGAGGAGCTGCTCAAGCACAAGAAAACAAACAAAACAATTGGACTTTGTTCCACGAACTGCAGCCGCCACAAACAAAACCGAACTCCTTGCGCACCCAGCCTCCTATGCTCACAAAAAACCTAATAAACTATTGCTTATATAGGGAGCAGAGAGAAAACGCGTGAACGAATGTGTTGAAACCGACTCAAAAATCCCCGCTGCATGTGTTCGTGGGCCTGGGCCTTATCCGGTTCACAATATCATCATAATCCATGTCCAATAAAGATATATAACATATAACTTTCATCAGAAGTTTTATTTCTGCTCACCTCTCCTTTGCTCTATCTTCTACTTTCTCGTCACTGACATTGCATGATAATAATCAGGACATCAAATTCCAAGCATTGAATAATCAACATGCATGTCTTCTAAATCATACTTCTATAAAGAGTTCCACGTTGCTAATTGCATGCATAAGAGTGATTTGCCAAGCATCACACTGTAAATAGCGTTCTTAGACAAGAAATGTTAATTAGACAATCCAGGATTAGAGAGCATACTTAATTTGTGCCCTCTAACAAATCCCTTTTGTTTTCTAACCATCACTCTTATATATATCCTGTTCATGCACTCTGGCACTCCGTTATGGTGTCCCTTTGTCTGCATATAACCAGGGGCGGAATTGAAACAAATAAGCAACAAATAGTCTGTCCAACTATTAAGTTTTATTTTGATCTGGTAGTTCACTTATCAATAAGTAAGTAGTTTTTGGTATTTTCATAAACATATAGAATTTTAACCATGTGCATATTCAATTTGCTTGATTATCAAATATTTGCTTAGAATATTATCCTCATAATTTGTGTTGTTACATGCATGATATTATACTTGTGCACGCTTAGTAGTTTAAGTTTTAAACCAATATTGACAAATTTAAAGAGGCCAAACTAAAGTACACTTTTAATTACATAGCTTAATATTTGATAATTGAGAGAGGAAATATTTATGTATATTGATCTGTAAATATAATACAAATATATAGACTATAGCCGGAGTGGGCCAATATTGAACCTGTACACACACATAATTATCTTAGCACCCCCTCCCGCCCCGACCCCAAACTCTAACGTGATCAAACTGGCTAACTGTTTGGATAAAAAATACTACAGCTGAGCACTAGCTTTTTTATTGGTAAACGTCTCCTATTTAATTTTTGGATGGAATGTAAGGAAGAGAGGTACTATGCGCACTATAATCTTGATGAATAATGTAGTAGTCCATTTCAATGTGTTTAGTGTGCTCATGAAAAACTAGATTACAAGCAATCTGAATAACACTCTTATTGTCACAATATAGGGGAACAAGAGAAGGAACAGAGATATCGAGGTCCTGAAGAAAATGACAAAGCCAACAAATCTCAAGAGCAGTGTCAGTTATAGCATGATATTATGCTAGATAATGAAACAAATCTCAAGAGTAGTGTCAGTTATAGCATGATTATGCTAGATCATGAAACGATATGTTGGCATTTGCTATGCCAATAAATAATAGACAAACCAAAAAAATGTAATACCTAGTGGTAGGTCGCCTAGTATTAGAATCGTCATCCCAACCAACAATGGTGTATGCCTATAGTGCAAGAGGCGAGTTAAAGAGAAATAATAAAAAATGAGTAGATAGTATCTTGAAGGTAGCGAGAAGTGGGATCATGGATGCATTGTGAACAGTTGTTAGTGTGTTCACAAACTGATTGAGAGTGTATGTAACATAAGATATATCTGAATGAATAGCAGACAGATAAATCAATGCACCCACATGTCCCCAATATCTAGTGAGATTCAGTAGAGGATCATCATCTGACTGGCGGAGCTTTAGATAAAGCTCTATCAGAGTAATAAAAGGAGATGTAACAAAGCGAGGAATCTATGCAAGTTTCTCTCTCAAGGATATCTAAAATGTACTTCTATTGAGATAGAGACAACTATAGGGGGAGCAAACAATCTTAATCTTAAGAAAAAATAGCATAGATGCCCAAGATCCTTTATCTCAAAGTGACTCTAAATGTATCACTTGAGCAGATGAATAGTAGATATATCATCTCTAGTAATAATTATATCATCAACATCTAAGAAGAGAATGACCTAACCCTAATAAGAAGTATGATCTTGGAAAATTTATAAATGTTTTATAGTTGTATATATGGTCTTGAAAAATATTTTAAATCAAGCAACTTGAAAATTATTTAAAACAAAGAGTTAGCATGTTCTTCTCAAAACTTTTAAATGATATTTCTAAGTTTGGCTTGGTTTTGTATTGCTACAATGAGAAGATTTTCTTGAAAATATACCTTAGAGTTATATATAAAAATGTTTTCTTGAGTGATAACTGGCTCCAATTAAATTATCTAAAAATTATCAAGTGAATTTAGTTATTTACTGACTTCTTTAATTTGGCAAGTTGACGGAATTTTGTGGGTATATTCACTGCAAACCCTCACGAGACTACAACTCGTCCACTAGGGTAACCTATGGGTTTAAAGGCTTGTTGTATGCGCTAAATACAACTGCGATTCCTGCGAAAATGAGTTAGGATTTTCTTTTTATTTTCTTTGCTAGAGGACTAGCAAAAGTTCAGGTGTGGGGGTATTTGATAATCATATTTTATTACAATTTTATACCCTCATTATCTATTTTATATGAATAAATATACCACTAATAATTATTTTTATCTTTTAATTGCAGGTTAATGAAGAATAAATCTCAAACTCTCATCTCTCAACAAAAACACATTGATTAAATAAAGAAATGAAGCAAAGAAGCACATTGGAAAATCAATTTACAAATTATCCAAAAGCCCAGAATGAAGTCGTGTAGCCTGTAGAAGCCGGAGAAAATCAAAAATCCAATATGAAAAGAAATCATATTCAAAATGGTTGGCCATAAAGAAACGACGATATCTCCTAATCCGGAAGGCAGAATTTAACATATAATATATGAAAATCGTCTATCTCGACGAGACGAAGCTATCCGTGAAATCAGAATTTGGAAATAGAGGGCATCGATGTGTACATCGATGTGGGCATTGATGCTGGCATCGATACCTACATCGATGCCTGCATCGATGCCAGATTACTGTAGCGCGCGTCAATGGCTGATTGTGCTTGTTTTGGGGCTCAAGTTTGATCCAATGGCTCTCATTCACCGATGTTTACTATAAATAGGGTAGAGAGTGAGGGGTTAGAGGTGTGAAAATTTTTGTAACTCCTTTTGGAGAGGATGACTATTCTTAATTGAGAATGCCTTCCAAAATTATAACTTTAGTTGCAATTAATAATAATAATTTTTTCACCACTTTAAATTTTTCTATTCTTCTCTTTGTTGGATGATGAAGATGAAGATGAAGATGGAGAATTTTTTGAAGGTTTACATTTCTTTCTTTTTCTCTTTTATTGCTTATTAGTTTAGATTTATTTCTATGCTTGTAGTTAGATTTTATTTTCTTGTTAAATAGCCAAGAGGCTAGAACCCTCTTGCCTTAGATTTATTTCATGCTTATAGAGTAGATTTATTTTCTTGCATTTAATTCTTGCAATTTTATTTTGTACTTTAGACTTTGCAATTTATTTTGTAATTAGATTTTAATTTCTTATACTATTCACCTTGAGGCTAGAACCCTCTTGGGTTCAGTTTTTATTTTTGTTTATTTTTCTTTTTGTTTGATTCGTCTTTAGGCTAGAACCCTCTAGGGAATCACCGTTTTCTAAGAAATGGGTTCAATTTTAGATTACCCATATCTATAATTGAATCCACCATCTTTAATTTCTTGTATTTTCTTTTATTCTTGAATTTTGTTCTTCATTCTTGATTTTTTTTATTTTTATTTCTTGATTTTATTCATTTTTCCTTCTCACCTTATTAATCATACTCATTCTTTTTCAAATCCACTCTCACTTACACTTTGCACCTATTCACACACCATTTTCACTCTCTCAATCTCTTCACAATCACATTCACTTATCACTCCTACTTGTCACGCACACAACATAAGAACCGATTTTATATTTTCTCCTACAAAACACCTTCCTCGTGGGATCGATATCTTTATACTATAACTTGACACGGTTGTGCATTTGCAACCTTTTTGGTACATGTTTATGCCGCATCACCTCGTCAATAGGATGATAAGTCCACAAAGTTGCTTCAATCGCAACACATTCATGTCACGTTAACAATATACCTCTGACAACAATCCATTTATCAATCCTCTTCAATAGGATGATAAGTCCACAAAGTTGCTCCAATCGCAACACAAATCCTATCACGTTAACACTTAACCTCTGACAAATCCACTTATCAATCCTCGTCAATAGGATGATAAATCCACAAAGTTACTCCAATCGCAACACAAATCCAGTCAAGTTAACATCACACATCTGACAACCAAACCAACTTATCCACTCTCTTTAATAGAGCGATAGGTCCATAAAATACTGTTAGGTTAACATCACACCTCTAACAGTCTACCCCCCAATGAACTTGTTAATCCTTTTTGCAACAAGAATAGCAAGTTTTCATTATAAAATCCCCAGTGGATTAAAGATTTTCTGGAATTATCCTAGTGATAATAAAGAAAATTTTTTGAATTTCACTTTAAGTGAAAATTCATGCCAAGTTAATACTATACCTCTGGCACTTCTAACTTTCTTTTGGTGTTTCAAGCCACACAGGAAGAAACAGCATAAAAAATCCATGCCTTCACGCATGGGGGACTTTATCTCGATCCCTAATTAGAGATAAGTCTACGCCTAACACGCGTTGCCGGTTAGTCTTTTACCGTAAAAAGGACAAAAGTCTACGTATTCGACATCGTAGCAGGTCGTTATTAATAACGCCAAAATCCATGCCTTACACGCATAGGGGACTTTATCTCGATCCCTAAATAGAGATAAGTCTGCATCTAAAACATGTTGCCGGGTGGTTCATTCCCGCAATAATGGCAAAGTCTACGTATTCGGCATCGTAGCAGGTCGTTATTAATAGCACAAAAATCCATGCCTTTTATGCATGTGTGACTTTATCTTAATCTCTAATTAGAGACAAGCCTACGCCTAACACGCGTTACCGGTTAGTCTTTTACCATGAAAAGGACATCAAAATCCATGCCTCACACGTATGGGGGACTTTATCTTGATCCCTAATTAGAGATAAGCCTACCCCTAACACGCGTTACCGGTTAGTCTTTTTCCGTGAAAATGACAAAGTCTATGTATTCAAAATCATAGCATCAAGTCTAAGAGGGTTCATTCTCTTAGCACAACGTTACATGTGGAACGGACTTAGATAATTCACATACTAGCCCGACTCAAACGGTAGTCGGTAAAGGCTTATCAAATCCGTTGATGGCTGAGGGTTTGCCAAAAATCCTATGCATTTTCGTAGGTCCATTAGCTTAATGGATGTGAGCCGAGACTTGAAACATATGAGCTAAAGACATGTCTCAAAGACTTAGTCAAAAATGCACGGAAGCCACTCCCATGTCTTAAGTCAAAACGCTGAGGTCAGACTCGCGATGCAAAAACCAAACGCTTAGGTCAGACCTACGATGCAAAAACCAAACGCGGAGGTCAGACGCTGAGGTCAGACCCGCGATGCAAAAAACCGAATGCCGATGTCACACCCGTGTTCCAAATTCAACATGCAAGGGTGAGACCCGCGTCTCAAGTTCAAAATGTAGGGATACACACTAACATTCCAGAAGCAGGATTATGGCGCATACCTTCACATAGGTCCTACATGGAAAATCCCTTCAACCAAGATACCTTCGAAGCGAGTGCAGAGAACGACTCCTTACGACAAGGAATCAACAACTCCAAAATCAGAGTTGAGATCCAAAGTATTCCAAAAATTCGTCTCAGTCAACCGTGAACTTTCGAAAACTTTGGAGGGGTTTCTGTAGGCTATCTAAAAATCACAATAGATAGCTTATCCCCCCATCAAACACCGATGATGGAAGTTACAATCTGACGACTTCCAGAATGCTACAATTTGAAGACTTTCACGTAGATCGCTGAAGGTTATAATCTGATGACCTTCACGATAACTGATGAGAGCTCTAGTTCAACAGCATTCACTATCAACATCGGGAGTTACAATCTGACGACTCTCATATTCTCAAGGAGCCAAGATGAAGATTACAAGACAATGATCTTTGCAACGCTATGACAAAAGAGATTACTTGTTGATAATCTCTCCAAAGCAAGACGCGGAACTCATCACCGAACTCTAAGACCAAAACACGGAAGTTCTCCCCGTGTATCAACACAAAAACGCGGAGGTCCTCCCCGTATGTCAACATAAAAACGCTGGATTCGGATCCGCGTTACAACATCAAAACGCGAGGGTCGAACCCACGTTACAATATAAAAAACGCTGGAGTCGGACCCGCGTTACAACATCAAAACGCTGGAGTCAGACCCGCGTTACAACATTAAAACGCTGGGGTCGGACCCGCGTTTTTCAACACCCAGCGAGTACCCAACTCCGCGTCTTAATTCTAAAACGCGGAGTTAGGATCCTGAACGCCCACGTGGGTATTTAACTCGTTCAAACACGAGCTGAACGGTTGTAGGAACCGTTTTCCCTCCACGATTTGAGGGATTTCCGCCCCACTATGGAGAGAATTAAGGGGGCGGTTACACCCCTTAATTCCCTATAAATATGGGTAAACTCAACTGAGTTAAGGGTTGGCATTTTCGGATCTGAGACTTGGCAGCGATGAGGGAATTTATTGGCAGCAGAAAGAGGAGATCTTTTGGCTTGGCAGCAAGGGGGAGATCGATGTTCATCCTCAGCAACGATCGACCACCGGAGCTTTCTTCTAGCCTTGGCTTATTAACCGATCTTCGGTTCAAATCAACTCTTTCAAGGAGTTATTCTAAACTCGTTCAGAGTTCTCAAACTTGCTACGCAACTTCTCCACAGCGTCGAATCGTGAGGAGAAGACATCGTTCCAGTGAAGCAAAACGTCGGATCATCAACGGAGAGCAAACTCGACGCAAGCATTCGGGGGAGGCACTCCATCGCTACCTTGAAGAACCCAGTTTTAAACAAAGGGGAGAACCAAATTCGTTCTCTTCTCTTTTGTAATCAAATTGTAACTGGGATCGAAGAAATACAAGTCAAGTTTCTTTTGTTCTATTTATTGCAATTTTTCCAACAAACAGAGAGCTAAAACCCAAAAGTAAGGAGTGGATAAAAAATTAGAGCCCTTTGCTTGTGGGTTAAAGGGTCTCTATTTATAGAGGTTTACGCGGTTTAGGGATTTACGCGTTGTTGGACTTACATAAGGGAGTAGTTTATGTGTTGTTAGGTTTACACGAGCTACTATGGTAGTTTTTAAGGATACAAACGTCCAACAGATAGCAATGTGGCGTGCTTTGTAACAACTTTCACAGAATTTGTCTTTTATGCGATGTTAGTAGTGCAACATAAATGTTCCAATTGCTTACTTTTTGTAGTCTTGCATTATCTTTATGTAGAGATTTTCTCTTATAGTGCTCTAATGCCTCTGATTTGATGCAGTTTGGTCTACCAGTTCATCTGCTAGTTCAGCAAGAAGTTTATGCACTGTTAACTTTGTGCACCACGTAAACTTTAGCATCATGTGTCCTTAGTACCATATGATCTTAGCATTGAGTAAACATGTCTTAGTCTATTTTCGAGTGATTTTTGGTCTTGTTCTTACTCTGCCTATGCTCGAGGCTATGTGAATTTGCATTCTTAGCCCCTTATGGATCCATATTGTCTTGTTAAACTATTTGGTCACTTTGGAATGACCATTCTACTCACCGTAGGCCTCTTCATGGATTATAGGGCACTTGTTCGATGGTTCAACATCTTTACCTGTGTACAAAAACATCCCCAAAACATTTCTAAAATCTAGGTTTAGACACAGATCCAATTTTAAAATACTTTGGGGAATTCTTGGTGTAATGTTGAACTGTCTGGAGATTCCTTTTAGAACCTAGTAGGTGATCTTGATTAGTGAGCATGTCGAAACATGCTAATAGTTGAAACAATATTTGTTCACAGATGTGATGTTGAACGTGATGGCTGATTTGTCTTAGTTGAGGTGTACTTTTGAATGTGCTGGCAATGATTTTAAAAGAGGCATATTGTTGAACTTTCTAGTGGTGTTGCTATTATAGATGTGGTATTAAACATAATAGATGGTTATCTCATCAGAGGTGTGATGTTGAACCTAGGTGTATTGTTGAATCCATTGAGATCCATCCCGATAAAGGCATACTATTAAACTTGGGTGTCATGTTGAACTTATCAAGGTGATTTTAGAATTACTATTGAACCTTTCAGAGGGACTATTATCATCAATGTAGTGTTATACTTAGCATACGGTTGTCTAAGGAGAGGTGTGGCATTGAACCAGGTTGTACTATTAAACCCACTGAGATCTATACTGATAGAGGTGTACTAGTGAATTATCCAATGATCTATAATGGAGTGCTCTCTGATCATATGTGAATGCTATGACCACAGGTGTATTGATAAACTTAATTGTTAGCCATCTTAATAGAGGTGTAATATTGAACCAGTTAAGATCTATCCTAGGAGAGGTTTACTATTGAAATTCACTGGTGAATCATTTTGTCATTTAGTTGCAGGATGATAGGATGATTTCCCTAGGTTTGATGTTGAATATAGTAGTCGATCCCTTCGGTAGAGTTTTGATGTTAACATGTTGAAGCGTAATCTGACAAAAGAGTCCTCTTGCTAAAACAACATATTATCGGGTATAGCTCACATAATCGAAGTTGAGACATCATTGCCAGGTTTAATGTTGAACATAGCCGATGATCGCTAATGGCAGACGTGTATTGTTGATCCCACCACAAAGTCAAGATCACAGGGATTTGTTTGTGAATCAACAGAAAGTCATTTGAAGATATTGGCAGAGGTGTAAGAATGTGGAAACAAGTAGTATGGGTCATCGCCTAAAGTGTTTTGTTGAACTCGGCATCGGATTGCCTTACAAGCAACCGCATCGTGAAATCTCTTGGCAAGATCAATTGGAGAGTTAATTCTTACTGAGATTGTATCTACGGTTGACTTAGACAAGAGTCTGATGAAGGCAATAGTTTGGCTAAGATGTTAGTTTGTAGACCCAACAGTAAGTTTTAGGTGAGACAAAGAGGCTCGGGCATCACCAGGGATGATCATTATATAATAGTTCTGGAAGACTCATTTTTGTTTGTGAGGAGTGAGAGGTTGTTCTATTGGAGAACATCCTCAAAGCAAAATTTGCTTGTATCTGCCTATTGATTAGGAGAAATATCAATAGTGACATTGCGAAGAGTATAAAGTATGCCATTAGTAGAGGAATTTGCCAATCAAAATGAACTATTGAACTTGGTGGCAAATTACTTTTAGGGTAAGTGTATTTCTAAACTTCTCGAAGTGATTCAAATGAGGTTGATCTTTTTTGCTAGAAGATTGATGATTTATCCGTAGTTGATCTGTACGGTTGCTTGGTAGAAGAGAAACGGCGGTTGAAACACTAAAAATGGGGTAAAAACCAAGTTATGGGATGAAAAGCCTCATTTTCATGAGGACCATGCCGTTTGCAGAGGGGATAACCCTTTACTCAAGGATGCCCATAGTTGTGCTACATGGCATACAACATAGTCAAAATCCATTAAATTGGGAATCTATGAATGAGAATATTGGCAAAGTACGTTGATATGGACCGTAGAGAAGTGTTAGGCGGGGGTAGTGTCAATACCGACTATGGCACATAGTTGGATGTTGCATCTTCTAGTCCTGATGAATACACACTAAGGCTTGTAGCCAGACTATTTTAGGTCCAGATGCCATGAAGGGGTTTCTTAGGATTTGTTTATGCAAAACCTCTGACAGGAGTATCTTTGGTTTCCCAGATTTTGTTGACTGGGACTATGGGATCTCATGACTGCATCGCCAAATGTTTTTAGTTAACATGGCATGAATGGATTTGTTTCGTTGCCTTTTACTCCTAACTCTATTGAGTAGTGTTATAATCTCAAGCTATTGACTGGACTTCAAGATGATGTCATAGGTGACTGTTAACATAACAATTGTTTATGGTTCTTAATCTTCATCTGCCAGGAATGTGACTTCTATCATGGTTGGAGCATTTTAATAATTGGGACTCCACAAGAGGATTCTGAGAATTCGTCATGAAACCTAAGCGATAAGTGTTTATAGTCTTTCATTTTCTATTGCTTAAGATCATTAGAGTATAAAGCTTCCATCGTCATAGGCCACCTTGTCAGAAGGCTATGTTGGTAAGGGCCATACTGTAAGAGGTCATATCGACGCGATGAAGAGAATGAGGGCTATGTTGGTAAAGATCATACTATAGAAGACCATATCAATGCGATGAAGAGAATGCTTTCTCATGCTCCATTAGGAAATTTGAAACAACATCCATCAGTTGCATTCATCGATTTGCATTCTCCAGAGTGCCGCTGAAAACAAAAGAGAACAAGAATCTTGAATGTGAGTTAATCCATGAGGAAGAGGAACTTCAAACTGGAATCATTGTCATGGATCAAGAGTTTGATCATCTCATCTTTGAGTAAATTCTTCCTCTCAAGACTGAGTGTCGTACAAAGGAAGACTTTTGGAAGGTCACTGAAGCTCTCGAAGCTACTCAGGGTGTGATCTTAGAATCCGAGATAAGCTTATCAATTTTACCTATTCAATAATTAGCTTGACTTCACTAGGAACTTGAATATCGAGTTAGCTTGACTTCACTAGGAACATGAATAGGCAAGGAATGCATATTAGTAAGGGGAAGCTATTTCAGGAGTTTCAGGCCTGACTACAAAACATTTTGTTCCCTTTTGATGAGGAATTGTAGCGACAGGTTGAGGCTGAGGCTGAGGGAGAGGAACTTTGCCAAGATAATTTGGAGAAGGATAAGG
The DNA here is from genome assembly GCF_001876935.1 of Asparagus officinalis. Lineage (NCBI taxonomy): Eukaryota > Viridiplantae > Streptophyta > Magnoliopsida > Asparagales > Asparagaceae > Asparagus > Asparagus officinalis. The sequence continues at coordinate 65,936,407 of NC_033801.1, read as the reverse complement.
CTTTCCTCACCTTGCACAAGAAGTAAGGAGAGAGACTGTGCAGTCCCTTGGTTGTCCCTTTATTTCCCTTTCGTCCTCCTTTTGTTTCTATTGTTGTATCGACCATCTTTTCCTTGTAAATATTAGATCGATCAATAAAGTTTTCTTTCTCCTAGTAGATGACATCTTTGAGTTATTTTGACATTTTCTTCCACATCTAGTTTAGGAACTAATTAAACTTAATCGTGATAAGTTAAATCTAACCAAACCCTATCCAACTCGAAGAGTCTCATAGTGTTTTAGATCAAACTCATTAGAGGCGTATTATTAACATAATGAATTTAGCTCTCTTTAGGGCCTACATAAGCCCTTGTGAGTCTTGTTTGTACTAGGACTCACTTCTACATAAACTGCTAAGATGAGAAAGCGTTAGTTGTTGATGATTTTCTGTTAGAGGCTTATTATTATTGCGCCATGTAGTTTGCTCGAGACTAGAGTATTTTGATTAAAAATACTCAGGGTTTTGATCTGAGCCTCCACCATTGATGATATAAGTGTTATTCGTGACTTGTTAGTTATGATGGCAAAGGTCACTAGAATCCTTTGGTGTGTATTATTAACCTATCGCTAGATTCCTCCTGCATTCATTGATCTAGGTTGCAAGGAAATGGGTTTGAGAGTGCTTTACCAAAGGTGTATTATTAGCCTAATAAGTGACACTCAAAGAGCTTGATCATCGTCATTAGAGTTTATCTGATTTAGACCCCATATGTAAGCCCTCCTTAAGATTCAATGAGGTGGAACCTAGGAAGGCGTCAGTCATTGATAGCTCATGGTCAAAGGTTTAGTGTTAACATGTCACTTGTTAGTATTAGAGTATTTGGATCTAAACTCCATGAGCTCATGTTGAACTATGACCACTGGTGATGCTCATCGTCATGGTAATGAGAGGACTACCTCCACGATCCTTTGGGATCTCAGGGTCGAACAGAGGTTTAGTGTTCACTTGTCAGAAGGAGTACCTACTGAACGGTTCAATGGTTGTGGGATAACACATGGCATAGATCACCAACAGAGTGTTCTTGACTTGTATCCTCATGAGGCAACCATCTTAGACTGTCATCAGAGGTTTAATGTTAACACAATGATGGAGAAATGGGTTGCCCCATAGTAGACCAATGAGAACATGACACAGAGTAAATCAGCATTTTGTAATGTCTACGGCGTGAACTCCGAAAGACGATTGTCACTCGTGTTGTTAAGGGTTTGGAGTGTATCTAAACTCCTTGGAAGGAACTTCTCGAGATTCAATACCCTAGTTTGGCTTGGTCATTGATGTTGGAGCGTCAGAGGTTTAATGTTAACATGACATTCATGTGTTGATGTTTTGACTTCTAGGCATGGTGGTCAGTTCCATCGGAGGGTTCTCTTGGGATGCATCAATGTAGAACCCTAAGTGAAGAGTTGCTAATATATAGTGGATAGATGTGATTGTTAACATAACATGCATGTTGGATTGGTCTTGTCACTTTGAAGAGTGGCTAGATTGGTAGAGGTTTAATGTTAACTTTGTAGACAGAGTAATCTGAACTCGATAAGTGATTCTTGTAATCACTTTTGGTATTGTGATTGCAAGATAATCAAGACAAGCTTGGGAATACTTCTTGAAATACTGGTCATTGATTGGCATCATTGGTGCACCGCCATGTTGATCAACCAAGTGATATGAACCATTTGAATAGACAATATCCACCATGTATGGACCTTCTCATTACTTACGGAATTTGCTAGGTGAGCATCATAGTCACGAGATGTCAGACTATCAGGATGAGTTCTCCCTTTTAAAAGAGTCTTTGTTATACTTTCTTGTTGTAAGCCTTTGACACACATGCTTGATATATCTCTACACATTGCTAAGCTTGCAACTACTTCTCATCCAATGCCTTGAGCTCATTGAGTCATAGTCTGGCATTCTCCTCCCACATCATTTGAGTAGCTAAAATAGTACATAGTTATCTAAATTTTAAGTAGAAGGACAACTTTGCACTTGTACACCAAAGAAAAGGGTGTTTTCCTTGTTAGTGACCTAACCGTTGTGCGATATGCACAGAGGCATTTACCTAGTTTCTCGTTCTAGCCGCATTTATTGCTGAAAACAAGCTTCTTGAGGAGGATCTTAATAATCATTTTGTTGAAGGCTTCAACCAATTCATTATGTATCCCTCCTACATCCACTTACTACTAATATGGGAGGAGCGTTAAATAACCCTCTTATGTCTATTACGATAGTCTTGACCATTGTTTGGTTTTATATTAGTTTTATTTTCACTTTCTGAGCCCTCGGGGATTGCATCCTCCAAGCAGTTGAGGTAGAGGACCCCATTGGCATAATAATTGACAATAATCCCTTTTAAAAGGCTACAGCTCTTCCAAGAGAGCTTGTATGGCCCCATTCCCATCAATATATTTCATACACTGATGGAGCGTTGAGGTTCTAGGTTTTGGTGGATCTATGGTCATCCTAGGAGGAGGTCATAAGAGGTTTATGCGTTAATCATGTGGCAAGTAACCTTAGATACTAACATCTCAATGAATCTTTCCTAGTGGATCACTGATACTAAAGACAAACCCTTAGATGATTGTGCATGAGGTCGAAAAGTAATGCATAGGAATATTGAAGAAACTCAATACTCCTTATAGCACAGTGCATAGCATGGATCCTATGTTCAATCAATGTTGAGCCATCGTAGCCTTTGTAGTATAGCTATTGATGATGACTACTCGTCGGCATGAGCATGTCCATTAAAGGTGATGCTTGACACTTGCCTTGTCGCTTAGTGGTAGCGTGTACACATTGATTCCTTCTGTTCTTCACTTAAGATCATTCAAAATTTAGAAAGGAACACCTCAACTTTATTGAGATCATCATGAAGCTGTTGGCCTTCTTGTTTTGATGATGTTTAACAAACAATTTACCACTAATGTTGTTTGTCTAGTATTTGTGTTTTCTTATTTATTATAGACAAACAACGTAGTTGGAGGTTGGATGGAATATGCGCTAGAACGATCATATCCAATGGAGGTTGGCGAAATAGTAGGTGAAGCTTATGCAATTCAAGATCCAAGTTCAAGTTTCATCCGCATGTGTACCAAGTTGAGCTTATTTGAAGATCAAGATCAAGCTTGGGTAATCTAGTTTAGATTTTATATTATGTGTGTTAGATACTCTAAGCTCAATATCATATACACACACAGTTATTGGTTTCTTCGTATATCTATATAGTTATATAGATATACATAAGTTTTGGTTTCTATGCATATATATAGTTATATATATACATACATAGTTTTTGAGTTTTCATGTTTATAAATATGAAATCATATGATTCATATTTACTATTGTGATTTTGAAATCATTGCATAGAATATGCAATTTTGTGAAAATTCTGTATTCTTAGTTTTTGGACTTAACAATAATCATATACATATTTTATTAAGTCTATATAATCATTATGCAAAGTTTCAAAACATGGTTTAGCCTAAATGTCAAAATTCACATGTTTACTTTTTCGTATTTTGGACTATTTTTGCAAAATGATGAATTTTCACAAATGAGAAATGCAATTTGGAAAATTCCTTTTGTAACATGTTCATTTACATGTTTATATACATTTCCCAAAGTTTCATATTTTTTGGACTTCATTTGTTATTTTTAATAATTTTCCAAAAGTAAAAAAAAAATCAGTTTTCAGAACCAGTTTTTTGTAGTATCAGTTATCGGTCGACCGCACTGGTTGACCGCTCATATGTTCAGTCGACAGTGGGTAGCAGAGAGTTTGTCGGTCGACCGTCGCGATCGACCGTGAGCTCGAAATTTCCATCGGTCTACCGCACCGGTCGACCGAATAAGTCTCTGTGCGTTTTCTCCGTTTGGAACCTGGATCGCGGTCGACCGCGAGAATTTCCGGTCGACCACCAATATGACCGTTGGTTCTCTAACGGCTATTTTCTGAGCTGATTTTCTGGGGCTGTTTTTATCTTTTGCTTGGGGTTTTGACTGAGATTTTGAATGGGTATAAATACCCCATTGCTGTTCTCTTTCAAGCAATCTAAGAAGTTTTTAAACAAGGTTTTAAACAAGGTCGGTGAGCTAGAAACCGAGTGTGTTGTGAAGTTTTCGGTGAACTAGAAAACCGATTGTGAGGAGTGACGTTGATCGGTGAGCGTTGAAAACCGATACTGTGAGGTGTAAATGTTATTCGGGTGAGCGTAGAAAACCCGGTTGTGATTGTGGATTTCTCCCCGGGAGTGGGGAGCGGAGACGTAGGACGGAAGGTCCGAACTCTGTGATCATAACTTATGTTTGAGTGTGCTTTGGCGTTTATTTATACTTGTGTTTATATTTCTTGTCGCCATTGTTATTAGATCATTATTTATATGATTCACTATCTAGTTCATATTGTTTACCCCTTGTGTTAGTTTTATATCCTTGCACATACATTACCTATATCTCTTTGTTAGGATATATCTCGTTGTTCATATTGTTTATCCTAGCTCATATATTGTCATATTCATACTTGCTAGGATAACTTGTTAATTAATTTTAATTAGCATTTAATCGGATTAGATTAGCATAAGACCCTAATCACCCCCCTCTAGGGTCTAACAATTGGTATCAGAGCTTGGTGCTCTTTGATTTAAGGTCTAATCGCCTTGAGTTAAAGATCCAAGTTATCTTTTTGTGCTAATCTTGTCTTGATTACATTTGTATCTTGCTTGCATATTTTTACAAATTATAAATATGAATGATGCATCTTGTTTAGACTATGATTCTAGTATTGCTCCTAAATTCAATGTTTTCCCTTATGCTCAATGGTGTTTTAGATTCAAAATATTTGTTCAATCTAAAAATATCAATTTATGGGAAGTCATTGATTGTGCTTATATTGTGCCCATGTTGGAGAAATCCAAGTGGAGCAAACATGATAAAAAAATGTTTATTATGAACAAGCTTATGTTAGAATTTTTATTAAATGCATTTAATTCATTATTGTCTAACAAGCTTGATTCTTTTGATAGTGCTTATACATTGTGGAAATTCATAGAAGCGCATCAAGGGGACTTGGAGGCTATCCGACAAGCTTTGGAGGATCCGGTTTTAAGTTCATATAGAGCATCATGCACACGGCCACTAGGCGATAGCCCTAGTGAGGTTTGCGAGTTCGAAACTATTAATGATTTACCTAATGATGAACTTGCTTGTGCTAGTAAAAAATTATTGCATGCCTTTAACAAATTGCAAAATGATTTTATTGATTTAAAAAGCAAGCATGAAGATTTAAAATCCGATCATGAGAAGTTAGCTTCCAAATTTGATATCATTTCTCAAGAAAGTATTGCTCTTCAAGAAAACAATGATATGTTAAATTTGGAAAATAAAAATTTGAAATTGGATATTGCTAACTTGACTCATGATAAAAATAATACCAACTTAGAAGTAGAGAACATACAAAATGATATTGCTTCCTTTATAAATGACTATTTATGTTCTACTTCTAAAAATGCATATGTGCCTAAAAATAAAGATTTGAATCTTATGAATAAAAGCATTTCATCTTTAGATTCAACTTTGAAAACATGCATTAATAATCATAAGAAGCTTATGGATATGTGTGCCAAGTCTAAGTCATCATCTACTCATCATGTATACATATATAGCAAAGTTTATAAGTGTTCAATTTGCGGCCATAAAGACCATCTAGCTAAATTTTGCTATGATGCACACAAACATAAAAATGTCAATGCTTCTTGTGCATCTCATGTAGCTTCTTCATCACATACACATGCATATGCTTATCATGCACATCATAAACATGCTAATGTGTTTAAATGTGATCTTTGTGGACGTTTTGGCCATTTGGCAAAATTTTGCTATGATTTGAAAAAGACTTCACCTTTGCCAAATAATTTTTTTAAGCCACAAAAGTTTAAATATGATGTTTGTGGTAGATTTGGCCATTTGGCGATGTTTTGTTATGATTTGAATAAATATTCAAACTTGTCAAATTTCTCAAGTAAACCACTTTTGCTTAATGATGTTTCTCATTTGTAAAATATTTCTAAAAGACAATCTTTATTTGCAAATTATTCCTGTGCACGAGCTAATGGTCCACAAAAACAAATGGATCTCTTTCATTACACAAATTACAATCGGAAGGGTCATTTAAATGAATATTGTTTCGACCGTGTTAGTGCACTACATGCGCCCAAAAGGGTTCATAACCTAAGGGCTTTGAGCTTTAATAATAGGGGTCATGTTCCTAAATTTTTTGGTACCAAGAGTTCTTGGGTACCAAAAAAATTTTAAATTTTAAACCTAGAATTTTAGTGTTCTTACTTTTCCTTTTCTTGGTTTTGAAAATTATGCTTTGAAATCTTTGAACATGAAAATAATTTTTTCATTGATCAAATTCTTTTATTTTCATGATTATTAATTTTGTTTTGATGAGAGGACTACGTTTATATAACCCACCGGATTATTGGTTGTTTATTCCCAAATCTTGTTTACCAGGTGTTATAAATGTTTATATGGGTTGATACTAGCTCAAGAGCTAGATTTGGTTGCCTCTTTTGATCTTTGTCGGATACGACAAAATTTAATATTGATTTGGTTTCGTATGACTTAAATCTTGATTTATGATTTCATTAGTTAATTTTGTTTTCATTTGAAATCTCATGTTTCTCTTCTTTTGATTTCATAAATCTACCTTTACAAATGGTTTTTATGCTCGTTGTTATGAGACACTATTTTTCACTTTGATATACTCATATGTGTTCTCATTGTCTTTTTGTATGTGAGTGATATTTAGCATATTCATGTATGCTGCTCACATGTTTTGCCTTGATCTTTATTACATATATTTTCTATATGCCATTTTGATAGGGGGAGCAATCCTTATATCTTTCTATGTGTTATACTCACCTATGCTTATAGGTAGGGGGAGCTTTCGCTCTCTTCATTCTTGGTGTTTTCCCCTTTTTGATGTTGTCAAAGGTGGAGAAATATTATGAGTATATTCTTTCTTGTTTATATGCATGTGAATTATATATTATATATTGTAGGTGTAAATTTTGATCTCCCGAAAATAGGGAACTTCGTTTGTATTAATAAGAACAGCTTATTACAAACTAATAATCAAATGTTTATAACAAAAGCGGAGGGAATGCCCTCCTTGTTTAACGTGGGTTCTTCGGTGGCGATAGGACGCCTCGCTCGGTGCTCGTGCCGAGTCTGCTTTCCTTGGACGATTCGATCGAAGTTGCTGCCGGAGCTTCAGTTCTCAAATGAGGGAGCCTTTGGCAAAGGTCCAGGTTCAATATTTGGGAGATTAGCCAACAGAATATGCAACAGCCAATCCCCCCTTCATGCTGGCTGAAGATGAGTTTTAATAGGCAAGGGATGGCATGGGCCATCCCTTGATTCGTGGGATTTGACCACTGATAGAGGTGAGGAGCGCCATGCTTTCTCCCTTGATTTGTGGGATTTGACCACTGATGGAGGTGAGGGAGCCAGGTGAGGAGCGCCATGCTTTCTCCCTTGATTTGTGGGATTTGACCACTGATGGAGGTGAGGGAGCCAGCCGCCCTAGCTGTAGGATGTGACCACTTAGGGGGTCCTGTCAGCCACCCTATTCTTGCTAGGTGAGGAGCGCCATGCTTTCTCCCTTGATTTGTGGGATTTGACCACTGATGTAACTGTTCCCATACTCCAAGTGGGCAGTTGACAGTGAGCTGGCGAGTCTACAGCTTGGGTCTGCAGGCGAGCTTGGGACTGCAGGCAAACTTGGGTCTGCAGGCGAGCTGAGTCTGCAGGCGAGCTGGGTCTGCAGGCAGACTTGGGTCTGCAGGCGAGCTGGGTCTGCAGGCGAGCTTGAAGGCAAGCTAAGCGAGCTTGGGACTGCAGGCAGACTTGGGTCTGCAGGCGAGCTAGGTCTACAGGCGAGCTCGGGTGTTGATCATGCAGGCGAAATTCGAGCTGCAGGCGAGCTCCTGAGCATGGATCGAAGAATAGGCCGTAACTTTCAAACCGTAAGTCGGAATTGGACGAATTATATATGAAAATCGCCTATCTGGACAAGACGGAGCCATCTGAATTGAGCCGAAGGCTTTGGTTTGTTTCCTCCATTTCACCAAATTCCTTACGGTTTGGGAGATATTTGCATTTTCCCCTTTTTATCAGTGTTTTTCCTCTTTTTGCTATTTCGGGCGAGGTTTTAGCAGTTTTGTTCTGAATTTCTCTGATAAGGATTTAAAGGTAATTTTTATTGCCTACATATATTCATTTCCTTTATGCATATATTTCTTTTTGTAAATTGTTTGTCATCATCAAAAAGTGGGAGATTGTTGGCCTTCTTGTTTTGATAATGTTTAACAAACAATTTACCACTAATATTGTTTGTCTAGTATTTATGTTTTCTTATTTATTATAGATAAACAACATAGTTGGAGGTTGGATGGAATATGCGCTACAACGATCATATCCAATGGAGGTTGGCGGAATAGTAGGTGAAGCTTATGCAATTCAAGATCCAAGTTCAAGCTTCATCCGTATGTGTACCAAGTTGAGCTTCAATGAAGATCAAGATCAAGCTTGGGTAAACTAGTTTAGATTTTATATTATGTGTGTTAGATACTCTAAGCTCAATATCATATACACACACAGTTATTGGTTTCTTCGTATATCTATATAGTTATATAGATATACATAAGTTTTAGTTTCTATGCATATATATAGTTATATATATACATACATAGTTTTTGAGTTTTCATGTTTATAAATATGAAATCATATATTTAATATTTACTATTGTGTTTTTGAAATCATTGCATAGAATATGCAATTTTTTGAAAATTCTGTATTATTAGTTTTTGGACTTAACAATAATCATATACATATTTTATCAAGTCTATATAATCATTGTGCAAAGTTTTAAAATATGGTTTAGCCTAAATGTCAAAATTCACATGTTTACTTTTTCGTGTTTTGGACTATTTTTGCAAAATGATGATTTTTCACAAATAGAAAATGCAATTTGGAAAATTCTTTTTGTAACATGTTCATTTACATGTTTATATACATTTCCCAAAGTTTCATATTTTTTGGACTTCATTTGTTATTTTTAACAATTTTCCAAAAGTCAAAAAATCTGTTTTCAAAATCTTTTTTTCTGTTGTGTCAGTTCGCGGGCAGAACTCAGAATATGTTTTTATGGCTTACGGTCGACCGTGACGGTCGACCGAAGCGAGTCCAGAGACTTTCGCGGCCGACCGTCACTTGTCCAGTTCTGTTTTTTGATTTTTTGTTGCTCGTGGTCGATCGCACCGGTCGACCGTCGATATGACCGTTGGACTCCAACGGCTATTTTCTGAGCTGATTTTCTGGGGCTGTTTTTGTCCTTTGCTTGGGGTTTTGACTGAGATTTTAAGTGTGTATAAATACCCTATTTCTGTTCTCTTTCAAAGAAATCTAAGAAGTTTTTTAAACAAGGTTTTAAACAAGGGTTTAAGCTTGTTTAGTTTTGGTTTAAGTTTGTTTTGGGTTTGCTGTTACAAAGAGGAGTTTACATTAACTATTGAAGAGTTCATCTTTAACATTTCATCATCCTCTCTTTGTGTTTATAGATAAGTTTCCTAAACTCTATTTCCTAGCATTTCTACTATTGTATTTTATATCAATCTTATTGCTAGTTCTTATTGAGTTAAGTTTTTATTGAATCTTATTGTTACACACACCCACATGAGCTTATTGTATTTGTATTCATAGTATATTTGGCTTGTGAGAGATTGTAACATTGAGTTGTGCTTAATTAAGTTCTCATTTATTGTAGAGAACAAATTTATATTTGTTACATTGTGAGTGTTGTAAGGTTTTCGGTGAGCTAGAAACCGAGTGTGTTGTGAAGTTTTTTTGTGAACTAGAAAACCGATTGTGAGGAGTGACGTTGATCGGTGAGCGTTGAAAACCAACACTGTGAGGTGTAAACGTTATTCGGGTGAGCGTAGAAAACCCGGTTGTGATAGTGGATTTCTCCCCGGGAGTGGGGAGCGGAGACGTATGACGGAAGGTCCGAACTCCGTGATCATATCTTGTGTTTGAGTGTGCTTTGGCGTTTATTTATACTTGTGTTTATATTTCTTGTCGTCATTGTCATTAGCTCATTATTTATATGATCCACTATCTAGTTCATATTGTTTACCCCTTGTGTTAGTTTTATATCCTTGCACATACATTGCTTATATCTCTTTGTTAGGATATATCTCGTTGTTCATATTGTTTATCCTATCTCATATATTGTCATATTCATACTTGCTAGGATAACTTGTTAATTAATTTTAATTGGCATTTAATCGGATTAGATTAGCATAAGACCCTAAAACCCCCCCCCCCCTCCCTCTAGGGTCTAACATAAGCATCATTCGAGTTTCAAGTGAGAGATGGAGCAACTCGTATAGTGTGATCCTAGCTGGTATATTAGCTAGTTAGGCAATGATGTTGAAGTAGAACAGCTTATTGAGGCATGTTCCTTTGCCATTGTCTTGAGCAGGAGGTGTTGACACATGTCTTGACATTCCTGCCTATTAAGAGTCATCATTGATTGGGCCATATTGTTTTCTGTATAGATATTTTTCCTAAATCTCATTCCTGATAAGGTGGCTTGGGCCACCAAGACTTCTCCTTCATGGTCAAAGTCAATGAGGCTCCTTTATGCTCAAAGTCAATGAGGATCGCCACTTCCTCTTTATCTACTTTGCTGAGGATGGAGATGAAATTGATAGCTCTATACTAGCTCCTTTAAGACTCTCTGGCCATATTGGTAGACACCTATTGGTCATCTTTGAGTTATCTGGATGGACCCATATGAGTTCTCCTCTTTTGAGAGCGAGTGAAGTGAGATCTCTGGCTTCTACTCCATAAGGCCCTTGGTTGATCACTTCTATCTGAGCTTATGGGGTCAGAACCATCCCATATTGTACCGTTACTTTAGGCATATCCCCCAGTTAGAAGGCGTATATTTTCGACAACCTTCTTCTCCTCATTGTTTACATAGATGACCTTGGCGTTGACCAATGTTTATATCTAATTCTTAAGGATGAAACAATCCTTGGTAGGATGTCCAACAAACTAGTGGAAAAGTAATAGCTTTGGTCATTAGCCCATCCATCTTCTTTAAGTCATATAGCACTCAAGCATGTTCCCTTGCCTAAGCATGTGGAATATCTTAATGACTTGGCCATCCCCGAAGGAGTATTGACTCTAAGGAAACTATTTTTCTCAACCTTAGCAAGCGGATTGGTTGAAGTTCTTCTTTTATTGCCATTTTTGTACTGGTGTTGCAAGCATTCAACGGAGATTATACTGAATGGTTAATGCCCATGTCTTGTAGTTGAACCAGTTAGTTGAATATCAATAGCTAGGAAAGTGTAGAGTTTTTACTTGTTCATAATGACAAGGTATGATCGTCAATATGGGGATGTAGTCGGCGAGACGAGGTTAAGGGGACCATGCCAAGGTAGAAAGTTGATGGAGGTTGAGGGCAGATCTGACGAGATCTGGTTGGAGTAGATCTCAGGTATCGATAGAGATAAAGGGTAGATCTGATGTGTTGATAGCAGATCAGATGGGATCAAGGGAAAGTAGTAGCGACCAAGTCACAAGGTCGGCGAGTGGGTCATGAGTTGATTCTGTGCAGGGATACCATTGAGGCAGACTACAACGAACGAGTCATGAGGAGAGTAATGGTGAGATTCCATGCGCGTAGTGACAAGTAGTCAAGAGATTGAGTTGATCTAGTGTGATTACATGTGACCAATGGATCTGGCGTGATGACGATGATGAGTGGATTGGATTCGGCGGGTCCAAGTAGAGGAAGGTGATGGCGAGCTGCGGCAGATTCAGCAGGCGTCAAATCTGGTGGTGACTGCTAGTTGGATTAGGGGTTATGTTAGGATTTTAATTAGGCATTGATACCGTAATTATGGGAGAGAAAATATTTTTAATATTGATCTGTGAATATAATACAAATATATAGACAATACATGGCCCAAAGTGGGCCAATACTGGGCCTGTACACACATATACACATTATAGTAACAATATTCATAAGTAATAGATCATTAATCAAATAAATATATCATAATATTTAATATATAATCATATTCGATAAACATTCGTGAATATTCTAAAAGTATTTTTATTTGAATTTGAGGAACTCAGAGAGTGATATCACAAATTTGGAACGAATGCAAATATCAACATCATGCTATTAGAGCCTTTTCCAACCCTAGGTATAACTTAAGGGTTAAATTTTATCTAAAGAGTTAAATAAATTCAATCTTTTCTTTTCAAATTGATAAATATTTTAGCACTTTTACTTAACTATATTTCCTCCTCAGTATTTATCAAACAGTACGTTAAATTTTTAACACGAGAAAAAAAGGTAACAATGCGCAAGCATTGAATCTACAAATAATAATGAACATATTTCCCCCGAAGATGTACAAGTGAAAGCGACCCCTCTAGTCCTGCACAAGAAAACTGCTCTTTTTAAACCGAGGCTCTCGTCAGCTCCCCTCAACTCTTTATATCAATCCCCTTCTCTTCTCTCCGGCGAGAATCTGGAGCGCAAAAAAGCGGACACAACCAATATTAATTTGCGAGCTTTTTAGCTGCGTTTCTGAGTTCTTAATAAGCTGCTTGATAAGCTTCAGCGTGTTCTTTAGCTTGCTCTTCATATCTCTGAAGTCTTACGTGTTCACTGCAGTGGCTCGTATGTGTTTCTGAGGCGAGCGAAAGAGATCGAGAGAAATCAACAGCGCTCAGATCAGCCTTAAAAAAATGCCTAAAAGCAGCTCCTCGCTCCTTCACCCAGTTCCCTCCCTCTTTACTTCCCAGAAACTCTTCATGGGTTTCTCTCCGAAGGGCCTCTCCGATTCCGAAATCTCGATAAGCCCAACTTCTACACTTGAGACCAAACACTACTTGTCTAAGACTGACGTCGATCGCAAAACCCCCCCTAGCGGGCTCGCTCTTGTTGACATCCTCAGTAACGATAGTAACAATAATAATGCCAGCGGTGAAAACAAACTATTCGTTTTTGGGTCGTCACAACTGAAGGTTAGAATCCCGTCGGTCCAATCCAAGTCAGTGGCGTCTCCTCCTCAATCACCCTCCATCGAGTTCGGAGTCAAGACGAAGGATTCTCAGTTGGCTCTCCGCTCTCCTTCATTGGGTTGCGGTGCTGGGCCCTGCTCTCCCTTGGCCCCTGAGCTCTTGATTGACATGGAGCTCTCGGAGGAGTACACTTGCGTGATCTCCCACGGGCCTAACCCGAAAACTACTCACATATTCGACAATTTCATCGTTGAGAGCTGCGATGGCGATGGATTCGTAGCCTTCAGGCACAAGGAGTCAGGACGCGCTGAAGACGGGTTCTTGAGCTTTTGCCATTCTTGCAAGAACAGCCTCTCACGAGGGGAGGACGTTTTTATGCACAGGTTAGTTTTCTGATGTGGGAATCTCGGATTAAGTCACGAATCATTCAGCAAGTTAAACTTCCAAGTTGTTTAGGTTGAGGATTATAATTTTTTACTCCAACATGTATATAAACATGTATCTGATTGTCCTTTTGATATGTGATACCAGCCATATATATATTATTTTATTTTTTTATTTATTATTTTCTTTTTTTTTTCTTGAGAAAGCCTCAATTGAAGTTGTCTGGATAGAGGATTTTATTTATTTATTTATTTATTTATTTTTGAGAATTACCTGTATTGCTTAGTTGACATGTTTTCTTTGTTTTCAGAGGTGAGAAAGCCTTCTGTAGTGAAGCGTGTAGGCGCAGAGAGATGATGTTTGAAGAACCAGAGAAGAATTTTTCACAAGACCTCTCAGATCTTCTATAATTTGTAACTTGAAGCGAATTTCTTTTGCTGTTATCTTTCACCCATCTTCACCATGTTTTGTAAGTTCTTCATTTGTGTGGGGCATCTAAGGAATCTGTCAGAACATATGCTTTTTTTTTAAAAAAAATATTTAGGCATCTTTTTGTAAATTGGTTGTAGCATAATTGGGTTCCAATCAAGATGTTCAATGAATTTTGTATTCTCGATGGTTTACTTTATGTCTCATTGTCCCCTTTTTTTAAAATTTTTAATTTCTTTCTACTGTGTTTCCTCCCTCAAATAGAGAGATGTTGGACGTTGTTATCGTACATAAATCTATTAATTTTTTTTAGCGTTGGTGTTCTCAGTTTTCACGCCTACCATCAACTTTGTGAACATAAAATTTACATTCTAGCTTGATGAATTGTTTGTAGCATTGATCTCGGCAACTGTGGAGTACTGTAACTCCATTCTGGGTCAAACTCCAAACACTGGAGCAAAAGCCTTAGCTTCCAACTTTAAGTCATCACAAAGTTGTATTTGTACGTGCATTACACACAGATCCCGTAGCGTAAATTATGTGTCCATCTTTAACTCAGCATCTTTATTTATTTATTTATTATTTTTCTTAGAGATCATCTCTAGCAAAGAGAAAAGTATTAGGAAGACATTTTGTTGTGTAGCCTCCATGTCTATCCAGAAGAGAAGTTCATACATCAGTTCTGCAGTAGTTTAACAGGCATCGACTTCTTGCATGAGTTTTTTCGGGACAGTCGATCTCTTCTGTTACCTTCTGCGAATGTGGCAATCGTCGAGCGATTGTGGTTGTATGAACTTGTTCAGCTGTCATTCTTTTCCGGCTATATCTTGTCATCTGCTCTTTTTCTAAGTCTTCGGCCTTGTAGCGATTTGTCGATCTTTCTAGATAGGTTTGCGACCTCACGGGTCTTCCTAAATCCTCGGGTTGCTCGGGGAACTCCTAGCGTGCGGATCCGAGAAGAGGGTCACATTTAGAGCCGCATCACATACACTATGTATTGAACATTTGGCGCCTCACCTGCCGACCTGTTTGGAAACTCCGGCTAAAACTGATTCATGAGAACAAATGTGGGTTTAAGTCCTGGTCCTAGTTTGGGAAATAACTGGACGAGGACTTAACTGGTTTCTGGTTGTATCATGCTTCAAGTGTGTAGCTGGGCACCAAACGCACCTTGGCTCCTCTGTACAGTTCAGTCACTAACTCTGGAGATCTGCCAAGGAGAAGTTACTCCTAGTCCTTTGAGCTTACACTCTTTTTTTTTATAAAACCTTTTATGTTATAGGATTGATTTCTTCCTTTTTATCTTTTGGCAAAAAATGAAATCGCGGTCATCAGAACAAAACAATGGATTCGGGGGGCTTAAACTGAAAGTCAGGTGTAGCGAAATTAGAGCCAAATCCTAGGTCTAAGCAAAATTTCCCTTCATCAAAAACTTTTTTGGGCTTCTCCTGCAAAATTCACAACAAATAGAAATGTGTGAACTCCGTCACACACTTAGCACTGAACTGACTAAATAAAACCACTACCCACACGCAAAAACGATAACAAAAGAAAGAAAGATGGCCTTCTTCAGTATCAACTGGCGTTTACTGCTAACAATAGCAACAATTCTCTACCCTACACTGATCAGAGCTCAACCCTCGACTTGCAACTTCAAAGAAGTAGACCTTCAACCTTGCTTGACCAAAACCAGTGAGGTCACAACTGAGGCTTGTTGTTTAGCCCTTAATCAAGCTCTCAATGCGGGTCATCAGTGCTTGTGCTCGGTATTAGGCTACACTAATCTCCCATTAGCCTCCGCTAATGCTCTCTTAACTGTGTCACCACCGGCATTAATGTTCCCGGGCTGTGCTCTAGTCTCCCCTTCTTTAGCAGCTTGTGGAGGTAATTACCATTCTTTTCCTTTTTTTTGTAATTTTTCAGTAAATTACAGGGTTAATTGCACCCTTGTTTTGTAATTTTTGGCAAATTATAGGTTAATCGCGCTTTAATATTCTAAACTTTTAATCATGTTTTGACATCGGAGTCTAAGTTTACCGAAATGACAGCTCAAAATTTCTCTCTACCTTCATCTATTTAACGTAACAGCTTTCCAACTCACTTTGCACATGCTATTGTTTCATTGATTGAATTGTTTTTCTCAAGAAAAGGTAATATCTTCTTCTAATACATACATCAGTACAAATTCAACCTCATGACAGAAATTAACAAATTTATCAACATTTCAGCACATTTCAGCAATAGTCCTAAATGTTCACCCTAATTTCAAGCTAATTTATGAACTGTACTTTGGAAATTTATGGGGAAAATGAATGTAATCAGCAAACAAAATTTCAAACAATTAACAAGAAATTGGGTATTAACGTAAGTTTATCCAATAACTATTAAGTTAGCCGGATAAGTATAGGTTAAAAACTTTTGAAATATCATTTAAGCTAATTCTAACCTCAAAATATCGAAGTAAATAAATGGATGAAAAATTAGGCATTCACATGCAATTAATAATACATTATGTGCAATAATGTTGTGTTCCTGATATGTTTGCAGTACCACTGGAGATAAATCCTCCCCCATTTCCAACCAGGGAGCCTGTGGCCTCTGCACCTGCACAGCCACCAGTGAATTTGTCGACAAATTCAAATCAGACATCAACAGAAGAACATCAGATAGAGAGAGCAACTCCTGCAACCAGCAAGAACACCGGTCCTGTGTACGCTTACAATAGCAACAATGGAAGCAGTGATGAAAGCCTAAACATGTTCAAGTCATTTGCATCACTGGCTTGGCTCATTACTCTATCTGTATGGATCATCATATAATATTATTATTTACTTTGGCTCATGAAACAAACCCTTGTAGAAATGAAATATTTCTGTGCATGATTGGTTTCTAACTAAAACACGGCATAATGCATACTTGCCAGTCAAAAATTGTTTGAATTGCAGATAAAACCCCAGTAGTCCTTTGTTGCAGACAGAACACAACCCTGGGTGGTGAATTTTAATATTTTTAAAATTTTTTTTACTAATAGACTCCCAAGGACAAAAGAGTCAAAAAGAATTTACTCACGAGATTTATCTACAACAATAGAACTCAGAGGGTGGTCCATCAGGAATTTGGCAATAGAACAGGGCTTATATCCGCAATTAACCAACTTTAAATCAGGATGTTACCAAGACAAGATCCCCTGAGTTGGATTGAACATACAAATTTCATCTATTTCTTTAACAACAAAATGTTCGATACAAACTAATCAAAGACACTGAACCTGGAACTAATGATCCTTGGATTTTACGAGCAAAATCAAGGGATAGGTATCAATCATCCCATCCAGATGCCATTATAATTGTATCACCGATTTTAGTACCGTTAGCATGTGTTGCAATCGGCACTCTGATGCTTGCCTTCACCGCAGTCAACATCATTTTGCTTAGACTCAGGGTTATCTTCAACCCACTCAACCTTAGCTTCATTTGAGTACTGTTCTGGGATATCTCCCCGTTCCACTTCATTTGAGTATTGTTGCGGGAGAGAGTATTGTTGTGGGATATCTCCCCATTCCACTTCATTTGAGTATTGTTGCGGGTTATCTCCCCATTTTACTTCATTTGAGACTGCTTCATCTGAGTACTCATTTGGGACTTCATCGCCCAAATCGGCTTCATAGTTCTGGCTTCCCATAGAGTCTCTCCCTGGTGGAGGAAGAGGGCAGCCACTATAAGAACCGTTGTCTGCACAGTACCTCAGTAGCTTATCCCAGTAAGGATCCTGTAAAAGGAACAAGATGGTCATTAAGAGCAAACTGGATTAGTTATCATTTCATGAAGAAATGCAAAAGAGAAAGGTGAGCTTCAACACCTAATTTTTTGGATTAGTTATTTTCATATTTGTTTATATTCATTTTTACCTGGAAAAAAAATTAACCATTTACCCTCTCCACTTTCCTCAAATTCTACAACTGCTTTCATGTCTGAAACATAGAAAAGCTTAAAATCAAATTAGTAATAAAAAGAAAACATGAAGATATGTATAAATCATTTATATTAATAAACAGGCCATAACTAGGGCTGATTTGCAGCCTAAGGAACTTGAATGGCATGGATTACGACTTCAATCTAACTAATGTCTGAAGATGAAAAGTTAGGGTTGTCACAATTTTCAAAAAATAACAAGTTTTGGTTAGAAACAAATTTGACTAATTATCAAGCCGGAACTTTTTTGACATATTCAAGATGTACTAATCTACTAATGTGCTGGAATTATCTCGATCTAACTGTAATCAGTTCTTAAAAATCTAGCTAAATTCATACATATCCAATCATCATACATTTGTAGATACTCAAATCATGCATTTGAGGCAGGACTTCCAAATTTTATTAAATATATTAATCTCAGCAAACTGTAAACATTCTTATCCATTCTCATTTTCTTAGAAACAGAGACATATATATCAACTATTGTAAGTAAAGAAAGCACATTTGGCAAGATACAAATGAAAATAAGTGAACTCATATCTCAACAGGGAAAGGGGAAAAAAATAATCTCAGGTTTCTATGTTACTCTCTACATGAAAAATAGAAAAGATGAATGTGAATTTGGGCCACCGAAAATTAATTTCTAGAAAATACATGTCCCCCTTTAAAGTAAGCAAGTGCAGGCGTGATTGGCAGGTCCAAGTATATTATCCAAGTAAGGGGCCCATAATGTGAAATCACAATCACCAATTAAAATGAATAAAAAAACATGTGACAGCGTCAGGTGAGGTTTGATTGTACCATACCACCAGACCTGGACCATCTAGAGCAAACACTATTATAACTGGTTCCATGTCTAGGTACGAGTTGTGTACATATTTGAATCATAGTTCTAGGTTAATGGGTTTGATATTTAATACATGGATCTATAAACTACCGTTGCATGCAGCTCCACTTCAGTTCTGCAGTGGATACAAAGTACTTGATATTCTAAATTCTATATCAAGCAAGAAAATGGCCAACAAGGCTAGAAAGATTTTAAACAGTCAGGAGTTCAAATGTTGGGAATATAACAATGACAGACCAACATGATAAGAACATAGAATAGGCCATAATTTATCGAATGTTACAGAAGCATACAAAAATTAAATCACAATTATATAAAAGTTGTAACGGCAATAAATTTAAGCCAAGCATAAAGGTAACCGTCCCAACCATCACTTAGTAGTTTAACTAAACAAACACATACAAGCATATGAAGCTATTCTCTAATAAGTTCATCAAAACCAAGCAGCACCAAAGTCGTGTACATAAATATTTTGCAATAAGGGTAAGTTTGATAAGTATAGAGAGATTTTAGAGAACCCCATTATATTGTTCATTGCATTGAGGAGTTTAAATATAAAAAGTAGAGAAGTTCTAATAACCTAAGCGATGTGGGACTAAAATAAAGTAAGGTAAGAGAGCCTAACTACTATATTTAACATCCCCTCTTAGACTGTATTTGGGTTCCAAAGGCAGTTTGTTGAGAAGGAATGCACGATGCTATGGTGAGGGCTTGGACAGAGGCGGTAAGGGCGTAGATGTCCAATAAGAGCTTGGACAGTGAGAGCTTGGCCAGGGGAAGCTTGGCCGGAAGGAGCTCGGTTAGGGGCGCTTGGTCAGGGGTGCCGGTCGGGAGAAAGTGTCGCCGGAGATGTTGGCCAGGAGGAAGTATGGTCGGGGTGTTGGCTAGAAGGAAAGCATGGCCGAGAGTGCTGTCCAAAGGGAATCATAGCCTGGCATACTAGCCGGAAGATGGAGAGCATGGCCGGGGGTGCTGGTTGAAGGAGCATGGTTGGAGGTGCTGGCCAAAAGAGGGAGATCATGGCTAGCGGTGCTGGCCAGGGAAGCGCATGGTTGGGGTGCTAGTCAAGGGAGAGCATGGCAAGGGAAGCTTGGCCGGGGGAATGCTTGGTCGTGGGGAGCTTGGCTGGGGGGGGGAAGTGTAGCCAAGGAATGTGTCCTGCTCGAGGAAGTTGGTGGAGAAGTTGTGTAGCCTGACAGCGATGACGATGAGCAGAGTAGAGGTCAGAGTTGGATGAAGTCGCATGTTTTGGTAGGGAATTTGATTGAACAGGTAGCATGGGTGTTTTCTCAATGGATGTGTAGGCATTGGTGTGCTAGCTTGGGCTGTAGCGGTGCAGGTTTAGGTATTGGGATGCAGTGCAACATATAGTCGAACAGTTAGTGGGTGATGCTGAAGTGGGCAGATTTGCATATGTTGATGAGCAAGGAGAGCAGGTACATCTAGGGTTTAGTTGCTCGGTGTGTAGTGATGGCGATATGAGGACTGCTGGTTAGGGTCGGTGATATACAGGTAGGTGCCAAGGGTTGAGGTACGATCGCTGCATTGCAGGTTCAGGTGCCTTGGTTGGTCGAGTGGGTAAGAGATTAGTATAGGCAGATGGTGGGCATAATCTAGTGATTGGCAAGGATTAGGCAATTGTGGGCTCCTCGTTGTGGCTGGGGGGGGGGGG
>NC_033801.1:65858967-65915941 GCF_001876935.1 Asparagus officinalis | reverse complement strand
TGTGGGTGGGTGATCTGCGAGGCAATGACAGTGTGGTTTAGGGGAGCTTCGTCGCCGAGATCGAGGCTACATGAGATCGTGATGGCATATCAATTGGAGGTTGATGGTAGGGTTGATTGAGGGCTAAGACTTACGGGTGTTGCAAAGTTGGATAAGGGCTAGGGCTTGTTGTAGTGGTGCTTGGGCTTGCTGTGTGTACGCTAGGCTTCTGCGGGGGGTAGTGTTGTTGATTGTGGAGTGGCAGTGCATAGGGTGAGGGAGGTATTGCAGGTGGCTAGAGATTGCGGGTGGAGGTGATGCCATCGGAGGAAGGGGAGAAGGTAGGTGACGGCTCAAGGGCAGGAGGTTGTGGATACTGCAGTGGCCCAAATGAAGTTAGGTTTAGGGTTTGGCAGCTGGTAGAGTGAACGCTGAGGAGAAGCATGGAGTTTGGTATTTGCGGCAAAACCCCCTCAGCGGCTCGAGGTCGAGGAAGAAGAAATATGTTTCTCTAGGGCTAATAACAAGGCTCGATACCATGATAATTATAGAGAGATTTGAGAGAACCTGATTATGTTATTCATTGAATAAGTAGAGAAGTTCTAATAACCTAAGCAATGCTAGACTAAAATAAAGCAAGATAAGAGATGTGAATATGATTGGGCTTCAGGTTTTACTCGATCTTATAAAGGGGACTTCCGTCCTAGCATATATCTATTTATGGCAAGTATGGTCAAGGTACATGTCAATCAAGGATCGCCCTAGGACTGGTAACAGATCTAATCTATTTGCATGTGAGATTAGAGGCAAATCATGCTTCACATAAAATTATATGCTAAAAAAAATTTCTCACAAAGCTCAAAAATAAAGGGAAAAATGTTAGTGTACAGGTCAGATCAAGGATCACTCTAGGACTGGTAACAGATCTAATCTAAATGCATGTGATATTAGAGGCAAATCATGTTTCACATAAAATTACGCGCTAAAAAAATATTTCTCACAAAGCTCAAAAATAAAGGGAAATATGTTAGTGTTACATTATATCTTATATCTTACGAACTAAATAGTTTTATGACTTTCATGCACTTTCTTAAAATATGTAATTTTTCTGGATCTAAATTTATATTGTTCAATTCGAATATCAATGTAAAAGTTTAACATTTGCACAATGTGAAAATGATAATTTTTCATGTACACCATTTTAACCTAAAAATATAATTTTCTAAATGGTCACCTTAGTGTCACTTAGTATGCATGCTTCTACTGCACACCTAACTTAACAATTTATATTTTGAATAAGTTACACGAATAATGAACAGAATGTGTCTTTTGCATTCTTACTACTATGAGAGATCACCCAAAAAAAAGAGAAGAGCAAGCCTTATATTAAAAGAAATATGCCACACACATGCATAAACAAATTTGTCATCATAAATTTACTTTTTGATTTTTGATCTTATATTACATTCCTTGTCCTCTTTTTTTCTTTAGTTCCAACAGCTACTTAATTGCACACTACAGGTATGCATTGATGCATAAATTTGTTTATTTTTATTTGTAATGTTCATTCAAATTCACTACACATGAATTTTGAATAGACTATAATTGATCAGACCTAAACCATTGAGTAGTTAGCAGTGGTGATGTGGAAAGATAGCATTGAAAATCCTCGTTTATTGTAGTGTATATTTGTACTATACATCTTGTTAAACATATCATCAAATGTATATGATAAAATTTTCACATAGTTTAGAGTCTTCTTGAATATGAAACATTACCGTTTAATATGTTGATTTTTCAAACAGTTTAACCACCGTCCCTTTCATACATAGCTAAAATAACGATTATAAATTTCAAAACAATATAATTTTTTCTACATATAAATCCTGATGAGTGCAAATCACGATAGTTGGTGTCGGTCATCATATCGGGTAGCCTATTGGACCATCTCACAATAAGAATTTGAGCTCACCATCTCATTATATATATAATATATATATAATATATATATATATAATATATATATATATCATATATATATATAATAGTATATACACGAGGCTCGCGAGCAGCCATATACATATATATAACATATTTATATATATACATATATATATATATATGATACATAGTATATACATTATTACATATCATATATATATACATATAATATATATATAACATATATATATATATCATGATATATATCATATATATAGTAGTATATGCAAATCACAATTAAAATAGTTATGTATCCTTCGCAGCTTTATAATAAAAACATTCTTACTTGAAGTGCTAAAAAATAATTATTCCTGTAAATTTTGGTCTTAAAGTACACTATTTTTTCTGTATTTTACATTAAATAGTTTACATATTTCTACACTTTAATAATTTTTTCAACTTAACAGTAGATTTTGTGGTTGCGCATTTTCACCACTACAAAAAAAATGATAGGCACGTCTTATGTTATCTTATGGAAGAATATCGAATAAGTTATATGAAACAATCCACTTAAGGTCATCATAGCTTTTTGGAGGGAAAAAAACACAAAAAATCATGGCATTTTCTTGAAATTTAACCGAAAAAAGTATGATCCTTTAGAAGTAAGAGTTATGGAGCTTTAAAAAATAGGCTTGGGAAGATGTTTAGTAGTCAAAGGATCTTAGAGACAATTTCTTTCAAAATTACATATTATCTAAAGAATTTTCTCATAATCAAGAATTAAGCAAAGAAGATAACAATGAGTTTCCAAAGGTATACACTAACAACCCTAACATAATAAAGAGAGGTCAAGTTAAAATAGACAGTGCTCTTCCTAATCGTTAGAAGAATTTGGAATTTACAGCTTGTTTTGAAGATCTCGTCAAGATAAAAAAAATGTGTCTACTTAAAAGGATAAAATATCAAATTAGCCTAAAAGGTAACACCCTTTTACCATTTAGCCTAAAAAGTGACATTGGTGACACTTCGACCTAAAACATAACAAATTGATGACACGTAGGCCTTTCTGATTGGCAAAGACATGTTTTAAGCGAAATATTAAGTGTGTGTTTGCATTGAGTCGAATAGGGAAGAAGAGAAGTTAAGGGAAACCATTCATCCTAGTCCACTCGCATTTGGGAATGCCTTTTTGAGGAAAGAGTGTCCCTCTAGGTTTTCTGCTAGTTCACACCCAGAATACTACAAAATTTGTTCCCCTCCAAATTTGGTGTGGAAGGTAAGGAAATTTCTAACCTTCTCTTCCTTTCTCTGTCCTATTTTCCCTTTAAGCTTCCTTTTACAAGAGAAAAAAAGTAAATGAAGCAGAGAACCACTATAAAGCAGTGCAAGAATCACGAACAAAGGGGGGGGGGGGAGCACAGACCAGAAGCAGAAATAGTTGGGAAGAAGTATGAACCGGAGTACAAACACCAGAGCACCAAATAACGAGGAATCGCTAGTTAGGAGAAAGGACAGTGAGCAAGAATATCGAATGAGTGAAGAGAGTGAGAGTCGATGATAGAAACAACAAAAAAGAAGAATAACAGGACAGACAAGCGGAGAAGAACGAGAACAAAAGGCAGAACCAAATATGACATCCAAAAACCCACACCACCCCACCCCACCCCCGCCCCCCAAAAAAAAAAAAAGAAATCCAAACAAGCCCTAAGATATTTTTGCATATAGACCACTCAATCTCCTATATTTTTCGGATTAAACCCCCTCCTTAAATTCTGAAATGTGTAAAAGAAACCTCTCTTTACACCCTCTCTCCTCCTTCCCACCATCTCCTCAATTCTCTTCTCTGTATCCCAAGCTTTCCCTCCTCTCTCCCACTCCCTCCTCTTACTTGCTCTGCCTACTCTCTTTTCACCCTTCAATCATTAAAAAACCCAACCTCATATTCCTCTCTCAAATCCAACATCAAATATTCTACCAACAACCCAACCTCCTTATCCCCCCTTCTTCCTCCTTGCTCAGCCCACTCCCTCTTCACTCTTGAATCATTAAAAAAATCCAACCTCATCTTCCTCTCTTAGACCCAACATCAAACATTTTACATGAAGCATTAGGGGGAAGAAAAAATGGAGGAAGAGAGGGCTGAGAAGAGAGAGAAGTTAAAGAAACTAAAAAGAGGTGGAGTGGAGAAAGAGGAAAAGGAGGAGATAAGAGTGAGGATATAGGAATGGAGGCAATGTTTTAAATGCCGGGTGTCGGATTCATGCCAGACAGCTAAAATCCATATCAGATAGCGAAAATCGGAGATATGTCAGGGTACATCTACTAAATATCGGATTGCCATATCAGATATTATAATATTATGTCCTAAATAAAATTTAAACAGTCCTGAATGTAATTTAAGCATACTTTATAAATTCCATAGTCTAAACATATATAAAGTAAATAACATATGATGTTTAGGGTCATTAACCGATCGCAGAAACTTGATTCTCAAATAACTATGTTTGATAGGGAAAAATAAAGAGATCAAGGGGCCGACTTATCTCGTGTGCTCGACGAGAAACAAAAATTGAATTAGAAGTCAGAACAAAAGAGAAGTCAGAAAAATAGAACAAAGCTCCAACCCGCGAAACCGCTTTGCACAATCTAAGATTGACAAAGAAACAAATAGAGAGAGAGAGAGAGAGAACAAGAGAGAATAGACATAACTTCGGTTGAGTGTTAAATTCTTTATCGCTAATTTGGAAGTTTGATGATGAAATCAAAGAAGCTTCGGAGTTACGATGTCAAAGGAACGAGAGAAAAAGGGGGAGCGATGTTTGTTTTTTCTTGCTTTAATTTGCTATCAGGTTCCCTAGCCAACTATTGGAACAAAAGAGAACATCATCGGGTTTGCGTTTTGAATAATAAACCCAACCAGAATATTTAAAAAATCCCAAACACATATAACTTGATATCAGCCGACTTTTACACCTCAAATATCGGCCCCAACATCTACAATAGCGCCCGACATGTTTAATATGTGCTAGAAAAACGACATACGACTTAGAAATCCTAATGTTGTGTCGCCAACCCTCCCGAGCCGACATGGTGACCGATATTTAAAAACTTCAAAGAAGGGCGGGAGAGAGGGGCGCGAGAGGGAGAGGGGAGGGTGAAGATTAAGAGGAGAAAAAAATGAACGAGATGGCGGCAAGGAGGGAGGAAATAGTGGGAAGAGAGAAATAGGAGTTTTTTTTTACGAATTTTAGAACTTGAGGGGGTAAATCCAAAATATGGGAGATTTGATGGGTATATAAAAAAACCCCTTAATTATATCGCTTAAAAATTACCTCCAGTGACTGGAAAAGCCTATGAGTCATCAATTTGTCACTTTTTAGGTCAAAGTCTTGTATGCGTCACTTTTTAGGTCAAAGTGGTAAAGATGTGTTACTTTCTAGGCCAATCTAATATTTTAGCCCTACTTATAATTTTGGAAAGTTTAAATCTATTTAAAAGTGAGAGCTTTAGTGTTTAAGGTTTGACTTTCCCTGACTTTAGGAACTATATCAAGTTTTGTTCTTTAATTAGCTTTGTAATCTCATGCCTTGAAGAGTTTAATTTGATTCTCTCACACTTCATGGTGAATTACTTCAGTGTCCTTTATTATAATTATATTGAAAGTTATTTTTCTTTTTCTTTCAAATATGCGGCCATCTCAAAGTTAGGAAGCTGTTAACAGACATTATATTTTGGAAACTTTTAGAACACCAAAGCACATGGTCAAGCTTGTAAATTATGAGTTTAGCAGTTAATTTTCTTAACATCATAGTTTAAAAAGCAAAGGTCTTTAGCCATTTTTTTCGTCCCTGTTCAACTTAGCCTATAAGTTTGTGAAAGAAATCATAAATGGCGACAACTATAACTTCTTTAGTACGGACTCCAGAAGTTGTTCTATAGTAGAAAATTAATTTTAAATGATAGCATAGAAACAGAAGGTCCAAGTTCTATCTACTTGTGATATCCTAAATTATCAATCTTTATGATAATTATAAAATATAAATTAGTTTAGTACGTATCCAAAGTCCAAACAATTGAGTTAACTAATTAAATTGTAACTTTTAAATTGCAAGAGAAGATTAAGTAATGATTATACTTATAGCCAAATGTATAATCATAAATTGATTGAGGCAGTTGAAGAAATATATTAAATAATCTAATTGACAACTGAAGTATGTTCATGTTTTGAAGACAAAGTTGTTGTTAAGGGGATAGATAGTACGTAACAACACTAATCGTAGTAAAAGTATGGGTTTTCCAGGAAGCTACCTTAAAAATATGGTAATTACATAGAAGCTACCTTCTATTTTTAATTTATACATAAAAACCATCTTTAAGGTGGGTTATTATAAAGGATCCACCCCAGATCGGGTTGATCTAGACTATTTATGGGATCCAGTTGATTTTGAGCCCTTAGATTTTCTCGTGACATGATATTGCGCCATGTGTACTTCGCGTATTTTTTGGTTTTGTTTCCTCTCAAACTTTTATAATGTTCTCAAGAGTTAGTTTTATAAATCTTTTCCACAAACAAAGTTGAGCCAAGAGTAGGTTTAAACATTAACTAATGGGCTTAATTCATTTTAAGGCTTAATGTGTTGGATCCTTATTGGGTGAGATCCATTAACCCTAACCCATTAGTGAAACTCATCATATAACAAATCTCTTATTTTTCAAAACTAGGGCTGAAGTTAGAAAGATTGGAGGTCGAGAGATTTTCACCCCAAGACAAGTGTTTTCTTGCTCAAAATGTTGTAGTTCTAAATTATAAATTACGGGTTCTATAGATCTTGCTCCTATATCTTTTGAAATGGTTTTTTTAGTTGATTTCTTTGGAGTTCTTCCTGCTGTGATTTCGTGATAATTGTCAACGGGAGGAAATCTCTTGCACTAAATTGATATCTTATTTTCAAGAGAAAGGAGAAAGACCTAATTGTTCAAATTCGAGTTGATGCATGTTTTGTGATTTAAATTGTTTCTTCATGGTCTTTATATGTGGAAATAGTTTCTAAGATTGATGGAACTAGTATGGTGATTGATTATGGAGCAAGATTTCATCTTCATAGAAGAAATAGCTCTTCAAGCTCAAGCTACGGTAGATCCTAGGGTTTCGATCTATTTGATGTGAAACTTGTTCTCAGAGAGCTCACAACGGACGTATGAATCTTAGGTTGAAGTAGATTTGAATTTGGTTCAGTTTAAATGAGTTATTGGATCAAAAAGATCGAAAACAGAAACTACCTAGGACAACCATTGACAGTTGCTTCTTCATACTGTTGACGGTAAGAGGAAATCATTCTCGATTTTTATTCACAGTCGAGTTAGTGTTGACAGTTGCTCATCCTACTATTGAGTGTAGGTCAAGCTAAGTGTTTTTTACTAAATTTTGACTTAACTGCTCTCAAATTCGATGTCGATGTAGCATGAACTACCATCGATAATTGGCCACTCATCCATCTGTTGTGTGGGTCCAGCCTAAATTAAGGCTCATACAAGTTAGGTCCACCTAGAGAAATCATATTCGAGATATGATGTGTTTAGGCCTATTCTTAATTGACTAGAAGTAGGACTTTGGAATAATTTTCCTTTATTAAAAAGAAGGGCTTCAACAAGGTTGTTGATAGCGGATCGCGACGCGTCGCGACGAGGTACCGCTAAGGCTATTTCGGGCTATTGCGGCGAAATAGCGGCAAATAGCGCACAGTCAAATAGCGGTCAAATATATATATATTTAAATATGCTAAATAATCTTTTATGACAACTATTTTGATTGTTAGTTTAATTTTTAGTCGATAAGAAAATATATACTGAATAAAATAAAGCCAAAAAAAAGTAACGCAGAACCCTACTACTCATGAAAAGTAAGCAATAAACTGCTTGAATAAAGATATCAAGTGTTCAATAACCATTTTATTGTACAACTCGAACAAATAGAGATTTATTTGCAAAGAATCAAGCACTAGCTTCATCAATATAATCTTATAAATCTCATAAATATTCTTTTTTACCTGAATTATTAGTTTATTACTTTTTCTCTATGTTGCAGACGAAGACGCTGCCCAACAGAGATGGGGTCGGAGAGAAGTGTTGCCGGAGGGAAGACGTTGCTGGAGTGTTGCCGGAGGGAAGACGGTGAGAGAGATAGGTTTACCGGGGAGGGAGAGAGAGATGGGCTTCACAAGACTCCGGAGGTGCTGCTGGAGTGAGCGGGGGCGGCTTGACAGGGAGTGAAGTCTCGCCGGAGATGTATTGTGGCGGGCGGTTGGCTCGTTTGAAGAGAGAGATAGATGGCTTTGAACCGGAGAAGAGAGATGGTGACGGAGGGCTGCTGGTGCGCGGGAGTCTACGTGGTCGGAAGCGACGTTACGGCGGAAGTCGTCCTTATTAATGTGGAATCGGAGTTTAGGCAGCAGGAGTCGGGAGAGAGGCGGCTAGGGCATAGATGGGTTTGGGAATCAGAAGCGAGAGGGCTTAAGTAAAATGGGTACAAGTTCGGGTCGGGTTTGGGGAGAGGGTTTAACTGTAGCGGCAAATAGCGCTTTTCAGCGCTAAACCGCCGGTTATTCCCGCTTTTCGCGCGATTAGCGGTTTTCTCCGCCTTAACTCCCCGCAATCACCTTAAGCAGGGCGGGGAAGCTCCACGACCGTGATCCGTGGCGCTATAGTGCCTCGATTCGCCGCTTTTTACAACACTGGGCTTCAATAACCCTGTACTCATACAGGAACAAAAACTTAGAGCACAATTGCAAATAGGTCCAAACACATCCTATCTCGAATATGATTTATCTAGGTGCACCTCTGTTACCATGGTTATAGGCACTCCATCCTTCGAAGATTCGAGATGTCAGGAGATGATAATTCGTAGGACCATCCAGAGTTATCCACCATCATTACCAGTTATTTTATACTACGTTCAGGTTTTTCTGTATACTTACCATCTATGATGTAGAAGACTTCTATAGCTAGTAGTGGCTGTTGTTTATAAGCTTCTGGGAGTTATCTATGTATCTGTTGCTTTATGATTCATACGTAGGACTTGGTGTATCATACTTGTATATCTATAAGGACTTATGGGATTTATTGCTGAGTATATTCATCTTGCTTCCGCTATTTAGTTTCTATTCATGCTTGTGTTATTATATGTTGTTACTTTAGATATTGGATAAATGCGATGTATGTATAGAATGAGCTTATAGATTTAAGTATATGATTCTGGGTGGAGTTTGGCCCAATTGCATATGCTGCATAGCCTAGTCACATGCTCGGGATGTGAGTCTTAGTCCACAGGTGTGATAGTTTTTGCTTCAATCAACCACCTCCTCGTCAAAATTTCGCTAAAAAATAAAAAATAACCTTACATTTAAGGTACTTTACTTCTATTCTAACTAGACCTAAACATTAACAAAGTGAATCACGTGTCTTTGATGTTAGTTTTAAAGGGTATTCTTGGATTATAAGTGAAAATTTTGCATGGGAGGTGGTTTATTAGAACAAAAACCCACTTCAAAGGTGGGTTACGTATAAACTAAAAATGAAAGGTGGTTTTTATATAATCCCTATTAAAGGTATTTTATAAGGAAAAACCCTAAAAGTATAATAGAGTACAATTTACACTAGTGATTATTCCAACTATTTACTTAGTTATATCAAATTATAAATCTTAAATATTAGAGTTCTTTAAGTTGTATTAATAATTATAATAATATATATAAATTGATTGAGGGGTTAATTGAAACATTAGTACATAGTAAATAGGAAACAAATTAAGTAAAGCTAACCTCTAGACCTAAGTGCAGTAGCTTCCAGAGGAGCTATGGGTTAAAAAAACATTGTTGCAAGAGAGTAGCAGTGTAGAATAATATTATTCCATTGGCTTCTTTATTTTATAGAAGTGACAATCGGCACGATTTTGTTTCATTGTCATGCTCTCGACTCCTACTCTCTGAAGACTGCAACTGTCTTTGTCTTCAATTGGGTAAGTATTTTATTTAATATCAATTTATATCCGGATCTAGAAATGTTACAGGAGTTTCATGGACTTCCCAAACTTGTTGGGGGTTAAGGATATATTCAAAGTTTTTGGGGTTAAGTGAAAAATGCCCAAACTCATTGGGGATTAAGTTGCATTTTTAAAGCTTTAGTGGGGATAAGTAAAAAATGTGCAAAGGGTTTATTGAAATATATCCTCGCTAATACAATGGTACAAATAATCTAGTTAACAAATGTGAGCCTTGACCCAACAGTAAGATTGTTGCCTTATGATCTAGAGATCACTTGTTCGAATCTCGAAATAATCTCTCCGCAAGCGGGGGTAAGACTGCATACATCTAACCCTCCTTAAAACCCAAAATGATGGAAGTCTCATGCAGGCCAGCCTAAGTTATATAGTTAATCCATTATCATTACTCCTTATCCAACTTATTTTGTAGAATAGCAAAACACATCAGTATCCCTAAGAATTAATAAATGCAATGACTTGTGAACATTTGTCAGTAGTAGCAGCTTGGATCAATGTGCCAATATAAGTTATGTTATGCTTACATGATGTGTGACATTGTAGCTACTAACTAGTTTACAGGGTGCTAGAAACATTATCTGGAGATAGCAAAAGATGTATCCATCTTTTGACATTAAAAAGCCTTCGACACAAAGCTTTAAAAGCTTGCATATGCTTCGGACTCTTTGCTTCAGCTTGTGAAATGCTAAAGCTAAAGAAATAGCCGATTTTTCATGTCATTCAAATGAACTAAAGTTTTCTACAAGAACCATATAATTATTTTAGAATGTTTACACTAAACTCATAACTAAACTTTTTTTGTTCTTATACAATTATGGAATATAAGATAGAAAACCAAAGATGTCAACCCAAAAAATACAGAGCACAGGTATGTTCTTGCTTGTGTAATTAAGATACAAAATTGCATTTCAAAGAACCATTCAACAAAAAGTTATCATTCTTTCAGATGCATGCAAGTGATGCATGATTATAAGACTTTTCAGCATCGCCTTTGCAAAAAATTTGAATCCAGATTTCTGATAATTATTGTCGAGTATTTCGTATATTGTGCAATTAGCCAGACTATGAGCATGATATTCAAATCACAATGACGTAGCACTGAAGATGATACGTAATTAATAATAGTAGCAGATTAATTGGGCAGGAAGAGAAAAGCAAATAAAAGATAAATGCTACCTTTGAAATGATGTGTGGATTTCCAATGATGATAAGCAAGGATTTTGCACGAGTAACTGCAACATTGAATCTCCTATGATTGGTAAGGAATCCCAAATTGTGCATCTGGTCAAAGTCATTATGTTTAATAGTTGAGCGAACGGTAGATATAATTATAACTTGCCGTTCTTGCCCCTGGAATTGTTCAACAGTTCCCACCTTCACATCTAACAATTCAAGCGACTCGAGTGCTTTCTTTAACTTTAGTACTTGCTGACGATAAGGTGTAATAATCCCAATATCTGCCTCATCTAGATCACTATTCCTTCTCAATTTCATGATGATATCTACCACTTTACTTGCCTCGGTCCTATTAAACCATGAGGGGTTATTTCCCTCCCTCTCATCACATCCTTGAATTCCAATAAAATACACAGGAAAAGACTTGTTTGGGATTTCCAGGCAGTCATAATCAAAAGAGTCATTGTCTTCTTTGCAAGCAATCAGTTCACTGTGGTAAAAAAGGCTTGAAGGGAGCTCCAATATTGCTGGATGGCACCGATAGTTTCTTAGCAACTTTGTTACATAATTATTGTCCCCTCTTTCATAATGTTCACACTCAAAGAGCCTTTCCAAGTATGATTTTCCTAAACCATAACTCTCAGCACTTCTCGAATAAATAACAGGACCCAGTTGACAAGGATCTCCTGCAAGAACAATGACAGTCTCTCTTGCACACAAATTTGAAATTGGAACCATAGTTTCTGGCTCAGAAGCTTGGCCAGCTTCATCCAGGAAAATATGAGTGAAATTCCCCCTTCGAATGCCTTCAGTATATAACATAGATGCACTCATATAAGTCGATATGATGATCTTATAATGCCGCAGGTCTCTAAGTGAGGGGCATTTAAAAACCATATCCTCAAAGAAGCAAAACCGAAGTAAATCAGGCTTAATATCCTCATATGGACGGGTTATCGCATTTAACCTAAATATATCATTTTTACGAAATCCGGACTCCTCATTAGCGATAAGTTTTTCCAAAACATAATCAGCCGCACTATTGGAAGAGGCACAAAAAAGAATCCAAGATCTTCGCCGTGATGTATAGAGTTGAAGGACTGCCTCCACTAGAGTCATTGTTTTGCCAGTGCCTGGGGGCCCATGGATTACATAAGGAGGAGCTCCTTTGCACCCGAGGATTTTTTCAACAGATATTGATTGTTCATTGTTAATATATTGATTCAAAGGATTTAACTTTGATGTCTTTATAACCCTTTTATGTTGTAAATGAGAGGGGAAGAGAAGCTCGGGTCCCAAGTTTTCAGCAGCTTGAACTGCATGATATAGCCTTCGCATGTTTGTCCGATTGTATGTGAACCTGACATTATAAAGGTTGTCATCCCGATGATTCTGGTGTAAAGATTTATCAAACTTCAAATATACTTCTTCAGCCTCAACCCTATGAATGTAACCCTGAAAAAAAATCACAAAATGGGTATAAGGAAAAAACACAGTTCATTACATAATTCTAGATGGTCTAACTTAAGATTTTTGAATGAGTGGATACCTGATAAGGCTTATCATGTTGTGTTTCTGCAGTAGCAATTTGCGCAAATATATAGTCCCCATAGACAAGAGAAGGCCTTCGCTCAGCTAATCCAGGAACTTCAAGAGACAAAA
The DNA here is from genome assembly GCF_001876935.1 of Asparagus officinalis. Classification (NCBI taxonomy): domain Eukaryota; kingdom Viridiplantae; phylum Streptophyta; class Magnoliopsida; order Asparagales; family Asparagaceae; genus Asparagus; species Asparagus officinalis. The sequence goes on along the minus strand of NC_033801.1, from coordinate 65,903,127 downwards.
ATTGGTGCCCCCTCCTTCTCATGGTTACACACTCCATGTCATGAGATCTCATATTCTCCTGAAACAAAACAAAAAATTAGCATGCAAAGTAGGGATTTACATACAGCACTTAAATCAAATCATTTTGAAATAGGGTTAATTGCGGATAGACCCACTGTACTATCACCACACCCCTGAAGTTCTCTGTTGCAGATAGACCGCCTGAAAGAGTTCTATTGTTGCAGCTAAATTCCCTGAGTGAAAACCAATTTGTGCAGATAGACCCCCTGAAAAGAGTCAAAAACTTTCACTATGGGGTCTATCTGCAACAAATAGAACTATAGGGATAGCAAGTTCAATTTGGTCATAGTATAGGGCTTATCCGCAATCAACCCTTTGAAATATTATTAAGAATTACCTCTAAACTAATTTCTTCCATGACAATTAGTGTGCTGAAGTACTTAGCGTAGTTCCTATTATGCAATCCTTCCATAATGACATCGGGAACTTGTTTATTCTCAATAACTTCACGGATATCTTTGGGTATAGGAAACTGTGGAACCTTAAATTTCTGGCCTTGTGCAGCAGGACGAGGTGGGCGGTAACCACCCACATACTGATCATAGTTAAACTTCCTTTCTTGAGAGCGGATTTTTGAATAAGGTTTTGAGGAAAACAAAGCTTGCGAGACCTTATCCTCTGCTAACAAAAAGACCACTCTCTCAATTTTCTCCCCGACATCAAAGTGCACAACCGAAGTGTGCAAACCGATCTCCTTTGGTTTACATGAGAGCCAAATTGTTAGAGTTTTGCCAGGTTGAAGCACTCTATCTTCTAGCGTAGTCAAACCCATGAAGCCATTAACTGCCTCTTCATCGGCATCAGAGGATGGAGGCTTCATCAAAGACAGGACAAAGGAATCCTCGGGATTTGAGGAGTAGATTCGAACACTCCACAAATCTATTGCATCATCCGTGGTGTTCTTGATACTGATGGAGTCAGCAGATGTTTCTCCAATTAGAGCGGATTGAGGCTTTCCATTAATGAGAGGAAAAGGCAGTGATATAACTACAGGGCCATCTTCAGCAGGGTCAAAATTATGGAGGGATTTCTCTTCCTCAAAATCTAAGAAGCCAACTTCTCCCTTTTCTCCAATTACCGAGTATTCTTCATCATCCCAGTCATTTTGTCCAGCGGTACTCATACTGGATTTCAACTTTTACTCAAGGATGGTTCACCTAATAACACCTAAAGAACATTAGAAAAATATTCAAAGATTAGCATTGTCATAAGAAATGAGGGGAAAAAGCTACGAGAACTAAGACTAAGCATGATTTGTGAAAAGAAATCACCATCCAGTAGTATAACTGAACTTTATGAAAATATTCTAAGAAATACTGCATTACATGATATTATTGTCAAATGATAACAAAGCAGATAACATTCCAGTATTATCAAACTACGACCTAGGATTTTGATTCTGTGAACATAAATCCCATGAGAAAGGATTATTTCATCAACATAATCAACAAGATTTGATCAAATAATAAAAAGAAATGAAAACTTCTATATTCTATTTGTATTGAACCAGAATACTACATTTAGACAGGGGTATAGAAGAAAGAATTTTAGAATTTCCCACCAGCCTCTTGATAATGTAACAGAAGGTTTCATAATAATATTCATAAAAACTGGTTTTAGAGGACAAGTTGGACTAGAATTAAATGCATGTACTTTTTCAAGTTCATATGCATCACTAGATATTTCCAAAAAGATAACAAATGAAACTAACGACACAGAGTCATAGATTCTACAAGCATTTCAGAAACATTTTTGCATGTGTACTTTGAATGATTTCACCGAAGATCAACGAAGCACCTTAAATTGCTCAATTATAAGCAAGTCTTTCTGGAATAAAATCAGAATATATATAAGTAAAAAATTAAATCCAAATAACTTCCAGGAAATTGAAAGAGGCAGATATGTTTATGCATTGATGCTTGACTCTAAATTAAATACGTAGAAGGCAGGAAACTTTCAACCTGATTTTTATCTTCTTTCTCTTGCAGAGAAAATTGAGGAATATAAAAAGGGCACCCTCTGACCCAGCTAATCAAAATTCAGAAGATTCTGTTCTTCTGAAGGAAAACTGAGATAAGAGTTGCAAACATCATTGTTACAAACAGAAATAGTCCCCATTCTTCATTTTAAGTAGTTCGCAAGAATTAATGAGATATCCACACATTAACATTAGAAAGTATTATGGTTAGGTATAACTCAAATGAGAAATAACTACATGAATCATGTTAACTTCTATGAAAATGCACAAGCACGATTACAAATTCACAAAGGTAGACAGTGTTTCGTTAGTAGAAGACACTATTGGCAGAAAATTCTTCGCTGACCACTTTCCATGGATGAAGTAATAATATTAAAGGAGAATATCAGCACATTCTTCCACCGAAAAGTCCCTAATAAGTAGAAGGCCGCAAAATTCACCATATCTTCTTGGAACTAATCAAAACCCAAAACTTTGTGTTCTTCTAAATGAGAAATAAGATAACAGTTACAAACATCATTATTTCCAAGAAAATAGTTCACATTCTTCTTCATTCTAAGCAGACAGCCAGCATTAATGAAATGTGGACAGTATAATATGAGAAAGAACAGTGATAACTAGACTATAACATTAGAAAAGAACTATGGCACTGCACACGTGCGTATGAGAAATAACTATTCATGGATCGCGATGGATTCTTTCAAAATCCACAACCAACATTACAGTTTACGAAAATATACAATATTCCGATAGAAGAAGACAGCTATTGGCAGAAAATTCGACAGAAAGGCATCAAAAAGCTAAAAGGGAACACATTTCCTACAAAACACAGCTCCATTGATGAAATACAATTTTTAGAGGGAGAGAGAGAGAGAGAGAGAGATCGAGTACCAGCCAGGCTTATAAAGATGTGGTCTTTTCTTCTATAGCTCACATCTGAGCACTTTTGGAAGAAGATCGGAAATGAAGAGAATCCGTTTCATCAAAATCACAGGAAAACCAATGGTAAGGAGATTAAATTGTGTTGAGAAAAAAAAAGGGTATCAGCAAATGTGATCAAAATCCCAATTGGCTATGTGATGATGAATCTACTGGGAAAGCTTAATCCGACGCAACAATTTTGATCCTCGGCGAGCGAGCGAGCGAGAGAGAGAGAGAGAGAAGGATTTTACTCCCCCACTCTCTTTTTATTACTCCTTGCTCTTCTGGTGTGTTTTACCCCCAATTTGGGGTAAGAATTTAGTTAAATTTTTACCCTCATTCTCCTTTTCTATTCTTGTAAGGGGATGTTTGGTTGGTTAAAAAAAAATTATTATGGAAAACATATTTATTATAAGAGCATCTCCAATGGTATACTGCATATTTAGAGGGTTTGAAGAGAATATTCTTCAAGATTCCTCAAATATAGAGGGTTTGTAAAAGTTGTGCTCCAATGGTATACTCTATATTTATATGAATTAATCTATCATTAACAAACTAATGCTGTAAATAAAATAATTAAAACTTATCATTTTTTGTACAAAAATTATACATTTAGAACCGTCTCGCCGAAACATTTTAAATGAGATTAATATTGAATATTTTTAGAGTCGTTTTTAAATTAGTTTATTTTAATAGAATAAAATAAAAATATTCATTAATAAAATAAATACGTGGGGATCTATATAACCCGCCCCAAAGGAACTACATTCAGAAATACAGAAATTACATTATATAACTAAGATAGGAACTACATTCAGAAATACAGAAATTACATTATATAAGTAAGATACGGTAACAACAGTCTAAAATTCTGGTAGGTCATTTCCATAGCTACCGGTGCCGTACTGATACCCTGACGGACCCCAATATCCAGTTCCTCCTGAAACATGAGTTGAACTATCAAATTGAAAATCACCGCTATTTCTGCTAATGATTTGTTGTTTTTTCCTCTCAAAAAATGCATGTTCCCTTACATCAACAATCTTACTCAAATCAATTGATAATATTTCTCTATCCTCACGATCACGCTCAAGATGAAATTGTGCACGTTGTTGAGCCAATAGTTGATTGCGCTGTTCTAATTGTACAGCCCGTTGATCTAATTTTTTCTTATCATTTTCTAATTTCATCATCATTAGTTGTTGCATGGTGTCCCTTCCAAGCTCACGTTTTTCCTGCATTTCTTTGATATTCTTAAGAATATCAACATCACACTCAGATGGGGAGATGATCTTTCTCTTCGCCTTTTCCGTCTTTCTTCCAACGGGTCGACTTGATGAGGCGTTGGTAGGAGATTGTTCATCACCCATCAGATTAATGCAGTCCATTGAGTTCGACTCTGATCCTTCGGCATTTGACATGGTTCCAGACACAGTCATCTTTGAAGGTGTAGGGTCAGCCCACTTCTCAGCATCCTTTAGAATATGCCATATGTGTTCATATTGAAACTCTTTCTTATCTTTAGATTCTTGCTCATACAGAGCTTTAGCTTTAATAATCTAATATAAAAAAAGTTAGAAATTTTCAGGATAACAAAATATGATAAATTTAAAGTTAGATACTTACTATATCCAATTCAGAAGCACCACTTGGATTAAGCCGCTCGATCTGTCGAATGCAACCCCTGAACTTATTTATGACTTTCTTAATTAAGTCCCAACGACTTTCAAGTGACCTTTGGCTCCTTTGATCTCCACCAAAATCTTTTACATTCTGATGATAAAGAGTTGTGATCCTCACCCACATTGTTTCCTTCCTCTGATTAGTACCTAAGATTGGATCTTGGGACACTTCAAGCCATGCTGAGCATAAGACTTGATCTTCTTTGTGGGAGAATGCCTTTCCTCGAGAAGCCATATGAGTTGTGAATGAGAAGAGTTGTGAATGAGAGAATGAGAATATGTGTGAATGCATTGCTTAAATAGAGGTGAATGAGATTGGAATCCAATGCTGGGTAGTGGAAAAAATGATTAAAGTTCAGATGAGATTGAAATCCAATGCTGGTTAGTGGACAAAGTGATTAAAGATGAGATGAGATTGGAATCCAATGCTGAGTAGTGGACAAAATAATTAAAGTTCAGAAGAGATTGGAATCCAATGCTGGGTAGTGGACAAAATGATTAAAGATGAGATGAGATTGGAATCCAATGCTGAGTAGTGAACAAAATAATTAAAGTTCAGAAGAGATTGGAATCCAATGCTGGGTAGTGGACAAAATGATTAAAGTTCAGATGAGATTGGAATCCGATGCTGGGTAGTGGACAAAAATGGTAAAGATGAGATAGGATTGGAATCCAATGTTAATAGTGAACAATTTGATTATATATGAACTCTAAGTCTTCCCTAAATTATACAACACTTTTTTCTTAACATATCCAAAATGAATTTTGGTGCTGGACCATCTTCTAAAATTTGGGGCTCCTCATCTTCTTCTTCCGATGGTGAAACCCTTGATTTCTACTTTCAAGATTGGGAGCAGGAACTAGAAGAGATGAAGGAGGAGGAGGAAATCTTAAAACAATTGCATGCTCGTCTTCAAGCGAACGAGCGGCCAAAACGAAGAGGATCGATTCCTGGCCATGTGATGATCAATCGCGGAAGAGAAGAAGGTAACTCTAGACTTTGGAATGATTACTTTTCTGAGACTCCCACATATGGAGAATCTATTTTTCGTAGAAGATTCAGATGTCGTAGGAATCTATTCATTCGCATTGTCAATAGAGTAGCAGATCATGACAACTTCTTCATGCAGAAGAGAGATGCAACCGGTAAATTAGGTTTATCTACCTTGCAAAAAGTAACAGCTGCACACCGTATGCTAGCATATGGAACATCGGCAGATGCAACCGATGAATATATTAGGATTGGTGAGTCAACAACAATAGAATGTCTGAAGAGATTTTGTCGAGCTGTTATAGAGGTTTTTGGAGAAGAATACCTAAGGCACCCTACTACGAGCGACATTACACGTTTGCTAAAGAAAGGTGAAGAGAGAGGGTTCCCAGGAATGTTAGGTAGTTTAGATTGTATGCACTGGAAATGGAAAAACTGTCCAACTGCTTGGGCAGGACAATACTCAGGACGTCAAGGAAAGCCAACAATTATTTTAGAAGCAGTAGCGTCATATGATTTATGGATATGGCATGCTTATTTTGGATTGCCAGGATCCAACAATGATATTAATGTGTTACAATCATCAAATTTATTTGATAAACTTGCACAGGGTACTGCTCCTCCGGCTAATTACACTATATTAGGAAAAGATTATGATACCGGTTACTATTTGGCCGATGGAATATATCCTAAATGGTCCACTCTTGTGCAAACTATATCCCAACCCCAAGGACCAAAGAAGCAGTACTTTGCAGCCATGCAAGAAGGATATCGAAAGGATGTGGAGCGGGCATTTGGAGTACTTCAAATACGCTTTGCCATCATCAAAGGATCAGCATGGTTTTGGGATAAACGGGTGCTACATGACATCATGACTGCTTGTGTAATACTACACAATATGATTGTGGAGGATGAACGTGAAGAAGAACTAGATAATGTTGATTCAACTCAACCTTCAAATGCTGACGAGATGGATGACAATGACGATGAAAGATTAAGACGATTCCTCGCTCGACATAGGAAAATCCAAGATCGGGAGGCTCACTTTGAACTTCGGAATGCACTCATTGAACATTTATGGCAAAGACATGGTAATGGAATGATGTAATTTTTTTAAGGAATGATGTAATTTTTTTAAGCTTGATGTATTTTAAATTCTCTGTACTTCAACATTTCATAATGATAAATTTTAAATTAATATTAAAAGTTTAAATATTAGGCTCATTTTGAAGGTTTCGGCAAGATAATTTCAATGATATAATTTTTATTTAAAATAGATGAGTAAATTTAAAATTATATTAAGTTAAATAATTAGTTTAATTATATTCAAGGATACAATTGGTATTTATAAAAAGTTATAATGAGATGAGAAGGCAAAATGGGAATTAAAATCTATGAATAGTATTATAGAGGGATCCCTCTATATTACCCCCAAACCCTTCAAATATAGAGGGTTACTGTAGCACCCTCTTAATATAGAGGGTGCTACAGTTGCACCATTGGAGCCAATGGTACTCCATTTATAGAGGAATGAAGTACCGTTGGAGTTGCTCTAATAGGTTTTTTTCTTTTGTTTGGTTCACATTCTAAACGTAAAAAAAGAGAAGAACAGATGAGTTGTCATTATCTTATTGGAGGATGTGACACAATTTTAAGGAAACTCATTTTATGATTTTTTTTTTTTAGGAAATGGGTGTAAGACAAGTTTTAGTGATATTCTTATCCTATTTCTTTTTCTTTGATTCTAGGAAATCAACCAAACAGCCCCTAAATGAAACTCTCAAATAAAAGTAATGGGGTTTTTACTTTTGGGCTCATTTTTTTACTCCACTTTATCTTTAAACCCAAGTATTATTACTTGTATCTCTAAGCCCAACTCTCGTTTTGTATTTATCTTTAAACTCAATCTCCAAAATACAATACTTTCATATGTGGGTCCTCCTAAATATTTTTCTTAAATTCTCATTATAGTCTTTATTAAGTGGGGCCCCTTTTTAAAAAATAAAGGAAAATGGAGAGAGAGAGAGAGAGAGAGAGAGAGAGAGAGAGAGAGAGAGAGACGAGGGGGGGATCTATGGATTCAACCGTGTAAAGGCTATCTTTTTTATTTTTGAGAAAAATGCATTGGCCTTCTATCTCCCTTTCTCTCACTCCATTAATAGATTCTTACACTCCCTTATAACCCATCAATTAATCCTCACCAAATTTCTTAGCATTTGAAGGTACAATTTTTTAATTTTCTCAACTACTTAGTTTATAGTATTAATTTCTCATTTTATGCATGACAATTATTTGATGTTGTTTGTTAAATGAGTTCATAAAAAAATTTAAATTTGTTACTTTTGATAAAATGTTAGTTAAATGAGGTATTGTAACTAATCACCCATTAATTTCACATTATTATTTCACACTAATTTCTCAATATTATTTATGAATTCATAAAAATAGTTAAATTTGTTATTAGTTAAATTTATTATAATTGATGACATTTTAGTTGAATTTGATATTAGTATAGAATGATAACCTGTAAGAATAGCATGAAATACAAGAATTGTAAGTATAGCACGTAACCTGTAAGTATAGCACATAATCTGTAATTATAGTACGTTAACATGTAAGTATAGCACGTTATCTTGTAAGTATAGCACGTTAATTTGTAAGTATACCACGTTAACCTATAAGTATAGCACATTGAACTGTAAGTATAGCATGTTATCCTATAAGTATAACACGTTATTCAGTAAGTATAGCACATCATCCTGTAAGTATAGCATGTTAAACTGTAAGAATAGCACGTTATCATGTAAGTATAGCATGTTATCCTGTAAGTATAGCACGTCATCCTGTAAGTATAGTACGTTAAACTGTAAGTATAGCACGTTAACCTGTAGCAGTATTTTAGTTGTATTGATTTTTGGTGTCTATCTTTGATGAAATTTTTCCTAAATTTGGTTATTTTTTGTGACAAATATAGATGGATGAAGAATTGTATCGTGCATTGACGGATTTTAGAGGAAACAATCACTTCTTAATTAAAATTAAATGTCAACGGGAGTTACAAGGATTTGGCGGTTGTAGTGCAAAGCGTAATTTCTTATAGTGCAAACACGATACAGTTGAATTACAAAGTACCCCATACAAAAAATTTATGTGCGTGTATGTGATGATAATGATGTCTCAATAATGGTCAATGTACATCGAAGTTGCAAGGAGAATATTGTTGTCATGAACGCTAAGATGAATCGAGAAATATTATTTGGGATACAAGCTAATAATGTCCATATAAGGTAATTTGCACTTTTGATATAGCTTCATACTTTTAACATTATCACTTTCTTAACTCTTGTACATTTTTCTATGCAGTAATATGTATATCCCCTCTAGGGACGAACATGTATCTCATTCACAAAATTCATCGTCTTCACAAATATGTCTTGGGAAGTTGGGAGCTCTAGTATGATTCCTATTGCATGGCACAATGCTATTAGAAGTGTTGGCAAGAATTTGATAATGTTGAGCATTGTCGGTGGAGTTTAAGTAATAACTCTATTGCACGAGGATTTAACTTTGAATTTGTAAAAAATGAACACAAAAGAGTGACAGTAAAATGCAAGGCCGCAAAGTGCGAATGGATGGTTCATTGCACCCGTCGTAGAGATAATGATCGATTATATGTCAAAAAAAATCTGTAGTTCTTATAGTTGCTTGGGAGGAGGCATAGGAAAAGAAGGATATCACCGGGCATCTCGTAAGTGGAATGCTAATCATCTCAAGACCATATTGAAGGAAACAACCCACTTATCGCCCCATTGATTTCTAGAAGAAGCTTAAAATGGAATTTGGTTTGGACATCCCTTATCATAGAAATAGGTGGGGGAAAAGAGCTAGCTCAAAGTGAATTGTATGGTAATACTAAATTTTCATATGACCAACTTCAATGGTATAAGGATAAAGTTATAGAAACTAATCCGAGATCAATTGTTCACTTAAAGCATGAAGACGGAAGATCGAGTACCAGCCAGGCTTATAAAAATGTGGTCTTTTCTTCAATAGCTCACATCTGAGCACTTTTGGAAGAAGATCAGAGATGAAGAGAATCCATTTCATCAAAATCACAGGAAAACCAATGGTAAGGAGATTAAATTGTGTTGAGAAAAAAAAGGGTATTAGCAAATGTGATCAAAATCCCTGGCTATGTGATTTTGATGAATCTACTAGGAAAGCTTAATCCGACGCAACAATTTTGATCCTTGGTGAGGAGAGAGAGAGAGAGAGAGAGAGAGAGAGAGAGAGAGAGAGAGAGAGAGATTTTACTCTCCCACTCTCTTTTTATTACTCCTCGCTCTTCTGGTGTGTTTTACGCACCCCCAATTCGGGGGTAAGAGTTTAGTTAAATTTTTATCCTCATTCCTCTTTTCTATTCTTATAAGGGGATTCTATTCTTATAAGGGGATGTTTGGTTGGTTAAAAAAAGAAAATCTATTATGGGAAACATATTTTTTATAATAGGCTTTTTTCTTTTATTTGGTTCACCTTCTAAAAGTACAAAAAAAAAGAGAAGAGTAGATGAGTTGTCATCATCTTATTGGAGGATGTGACACAATTTTAAGGAAACTTATTTCATGATTTTTTTTGAGGAAATGGATGGAAGACAAGTTTTAGTGCTTATCCTATTTCTTTTTCTTTGATTCTAGGAAATCAACCAAACAGCCCCTAAATGGAACTCCCAAATGAAAGTAAGGGGTTTTTATTTTTGGGCCTTTTGTTTACTCCACTTTATATTTAAACCCAAGTATTATTACTTGTATCTCTAAGCCCAACTCTCTTTTTATATTTATCTTTAAACCCAATCTCCAAAATACAATACTTTCATATATGGGTCCTCCTAAATATTTTTTTTAAAATTCCTATTATAGCCTTCATTAAGTGGGGCCCCTTTTGGAAAAAAAATAAAGGAAATGGAGAGAGAGGGAGAGAGAGAGAGAGAGAGAGAGAGAGAGAGAGAGAGAGAGAGAGAGAAACGCTGGAGTGGATGACAAATCGACGAGAATATCAACCCCCCCACTCTCCCTTTCCCTCCATGTCTTCTCTCCCTCCCCCCTCTTCATCTCCATTTCTCTCACTCCATTAATAGTTTCTTACACTCCCTTATAACCCATCAATCCTCACCAACTTTCTTAGCATTTGAAGGTACAATTTTTCAATTTTCTCAACTACTTAGTTTATAGCACTAATTTTTCACTTTATGCATGGCAATTATTTGATGTTGTTAGTTAAATGAGTTCATAAAAAAATTTTAAATTTGTTATTTTTGATAAAATGTTAGTTAATGGGGTATTGTAATTAATCACCCATTAATTTCACATTATTATTTCACACTAATTTCTCAATATTATTTGAATTCATAAAAATAGTTAAATTTGTTATTAGTTAAATTTGTTATTAGTTAAATTTGTTATAATTGATGAAATTTTAGTTGAATTTGATATTAGTATAGAATGATAACCTATAAGGATAGCATGAAATATAAGAATTGTAAGTATAGCATGTAACCTGTAATTATAGCATGTAACCTGTAATTATAGCACGTTAATCTGTAAGTATAGCACACTATCCTATAAGTATAGCATGTTAACTTGAAAGTATAGTACGTTAACCTGTAAGTATAGCACGTTAACCCCAAGGCATTCAATGATTTCTGCAGCAATGTGAGGTAGGTATTAATGGTGTTATGTATTTTGAATTTCTTATTGAACTTAGATTTTTTTTGTGAAGGTTTGTACTCTAACAACCAATTCTTCTTTGACACTTTCTTTAACCCTAAGATTCATGGTTGAGGTATGAAAATTTGGTTATTGTTTATTTTCTAAGAATCTAAGTTCATCAAGAAAGATTTCTTCAAAAGTTATGTTAAAGAAGCATGTATTCAACACAGTTTTCTTGTTCTGAAAGACCTGATATGATTTTTCTAATATCTCCATCTCCTCATCAAAAATTTTCTCAGAACTAAAATCTGACTCATCATCATCTTCTTCTGGTCTTTCGTGAATGTGATTTATTTTTTAAGGGCTAATTATTTGGTTGGTTCTCTAGATTGAAAATGTTGAGGTCAGCAATCAAATTCCCAAAGGACAGTTTTATTTGACCAGTTCTACAGTTGATAAGAGCATTAAAAGTGGCAAAAAATGATCTTCCTAAGATGTCGGGTATATGTCATTTGGGGTTGGAAATAGGTTATGTTTGTAAGACCATAAAATCCACTGGAAAAATAAAATCCCCAACCTTAATCAGAGCATCCTCTATCTCACCCATGGGGACTTTAACAGATCTATTAGCTATCTGCAACGTGCATCTGGTTAGTTTTAGTTCACCTACACCTAGTTGCTAGTAGACTGAATAAGGTAGTAAATTAACACTGGCCCCTAAGTCTAAAAGCACCTTATCAATGTATATATTACCAATTATACATGAAATGATGGGACAACTTGGATCTTTACATTTCAAAGGTATAGGCTTGGAGAGCATATCCCTGATACTGGCATCCAAAAAGACTTTCTTTGGAACATTTAACCTTCTCTTTTTAGTGCACAAATCTTTAATTTTTTTTGCATAAGACGGATTTGTTCAATTACATTTAAGAGAGGAATGTTGATCTTAACCTGTTTGAAAATTTCTAGGATCTTCTCCTCCTGAGAAGAGTGTTTCCTAGGCCTGAGTCTATCTGAAAAGGGAGCAACTAGTTTAAATCTATTAATATTAGGCTCAGGTTCGGGTTCTTGGTCATTGGAAAAGAGTGATTTCTGGATCAAGTTATCAGAAGGAGAAGGAATTTGTTCTGGTTCAAGAGTTAGAAATGTTCTAATTTGATTATCGACCTGCCTTCCTAACCGTAGTGAATGGATTGCATTCACTTGAGATTCATAGGATGAATTAGATCCTGTGTCCTTAGGGTTGACCACAGTTTGACCCAGGAATTTTCATTTCTCTCTTTCACTCATGGCATTAGCTAGTTGACCAAGTTGGATTTTAAATTTAGTTATGGCTGGAGTGTTGGAGTTGTGTATTTGTCCGATTGATTCTATAAAGGAATTCAAAGTGCTGGATATTTGAGTCAACATATTTGTGGTTTGTGTGGAGGCCTTAATTATGGTCTCCAAATCCTTTTGCAAAACATTGAGACGTTTATCATGATCCGAATTTGGAGGAGTGTGATTTACAAATTGATGATGAGGAGACTGATTTGAATATGATAGATTTGGTTGTTGAAAATTTGTGTGAGAACTGAAAGGAGCCGTGTTTCCCCTAGGAAATTGTTGTTTTGAACATGGAGTAAAGTTTTGATTTTCGGAGTAGTTTCTCTGATTCCATGCAAAGTTTGGGTGATTTCTCCAACCTGAATTATAGGTTGGAGAAAATAGATCATTCATCGAATGCTAGAATGTAGCATTAACCTATCCTAGTGGTTGAGTGTTTCCTTAGAGAGGACATTCATCTAAAACATGAGATGGAGAAAAACAGTTGTGACAACCTGAGGTAGAAACTTGATTGATTTGAACTAGGGCTCGTTCTTCGATTTCTAGAGCTTCTAACCTACGCATGATTGTAGCCATCTTTGCTTCAGAGGCTATGTTCGTTTCTAGGGACAGACCACTAGACTTGGGTTGGGGAACTTATGAAACTCGATCATCATAGTGTTCTCATTGCATGGTTTTCTCATATAAACTCTCTAAAAATTCCCAAGCTTCTTTGGCATTTTTCTTCATAAAATCCCCTTGACACGTTGATTCAATGTAAAACCCCGCTAATTTTGAGATAATATGTGATTAATTATGATAAGTAAATTTTTATCATGATAAATATCATTAAATGATGTATGAGTATGGTAGAAAATGATTTGAGATCAAACAAGTTCATGTATGTGAGAAAATGAGTTAGAAACATGCACGAACACAAAATCATGCACAACAGGACCTGGCTCTGGCCGATCAACCACACACATACTGTCGGTCGACCGAATAGAGGTGTCCGGTCGACCGATGCCTCATGACCGGTTGACCGACGGGGATTCCCAGACTTACAGGGAATCCAGATTTGGATTGATTTGCTTCTTTTCGGGTTTTCCTCTATATAAACTCATGTTTTTCACGAAAATTTAGTTTTTCTATCATTTTTTGAACCCTAGCAGCCACCTTCTCCCTCATAAATCATAGGTTCAACTCTTGTGATTCCAAGAGCTTTGTGTAGCAAATTTTGACGTGAATGTGAGATTGTTGGCTTGTAGCTAAGGGATCTGTTTTGGTTTGTACTTTCAGGCTTTCAATAAAGGTTTTTAGGTGAGTTTCATATCTGATAACCCTACCCGCATTTTTAAATTAATTTTTGTGAGATTTGTTTTGGTTTTATTGAGCCTAAAACCTATTTTCGCGCATAAAAATAGTTCCCTTTATTATAATGAGATAAAGATCTAATTTTTTTGTGTTTAGATAAATATGAACAAAATATCTGAGGTTGATTAAGAACTGAAAGTATTTTAAACATGAGTTTTAACCGAGTTTTGATGGTTTACGCGACGTTTTGATGCTTTTGTACATGTTTAGGGTTTACATATGATATTTAATGTGATGATTTTTGTTTCATGTGTTAGATGAACTTCAGTAGTATTAAACAAGTTTTTAAAATGTATTTTACATATTTTACAGCAAGTTAAATAAGTTAGAATCACGAACATGATACAGAGCCTGCAGAACCAGGCACCTTGCCTCTGGCCGGTCGACCGTGGCATAGTAGCCAGTCGACCGACCAGTAGATATTCACATGTACATGTTTTGAGTTGTATTTGTTTGATTCAAGAGATTTTCTCTATCAACCTACATTGTGTTATGTTGTTTGTTGTCTGTGTAATACCTGAGGTGTTTGTGAACATGAGATATAGATCCGCACATCGAGATACGTGCACGAACACTTGAATACATGTTCTTATTGAGTTTACATGAATAGTTGAGATGCATGACACATGATTAAGTTGATAGTGTTGGTATAACACATAAAATGCATCATTTATCAGTTGTGGATGCTTAGTGATTAGTCATTGTTCGCGGGAAAATTTGTTTTCATTGTTGAAGTCATTGTACTCTTTGACAACAGTTTATCGGTTACATGTTGAAGTCATTGTACTCTTTGACAACAGTTTATCGGTTACAAAGATCCGGTCTTTTTATAAGATCCGGTTACAATAAAATCAAAAGAAAATGACGGTCTTTTTATAAGATCCGGTTACAATAAAATCAAAAGAAAATGAAAATTACAACTTTCCTTATTTGTTGAATGAATCGCGAGATCCTGTTTTGCGGCCTCTCGCTTCTGTGGGTTCTTCGCCTGCGTCGGGGTTAATCCGTGGACCACCGCGCGATCTAGATCCGGTCGGATCTACACGGTATGACAGGTACTATTTCACAAAGGAAATAACAGCCGGGGGTACTATTTCACCAAGGAAATAATAGCCTTCTCGAGATCAAAAACCAAGTTTTGATCCAGAGTATTACCGTGTGGATCTCAGATCTGATCTCTCTCTCTCTCTCTCGAACTCCTGCCTTATCTGACGTGGATGATCGCCAAGAACCAGATCTGAAAAGCCAAGTCTTCAAAGCTCCAAAACTTCAAAGTTCAGTTCTCAATCCAGCAGAGTTTCGGCTCCAAAAGTTCCAACCCTTGAAAAATGAGCCCTCATCCTCTATTTATAGGCACTGAAAGCGGATCTGGGCTCAGATCTGGGCCCAGATCTGCCTGTGGCTCAGTTCCAACCCTTGTCCTCTTTCTTGCTTTTCTCTTCCCTCGTGCATCTTTTCTCCCTCAAATCCTCATATTTGTCTTAGATCCATCCTTCCTTTTGATCTTAGACTGAAAGATCCCTCAAAATTTCCATATATAGAATTTCTCTCAGGCCCCTCGAGCACGTGGTTCGAGCCCCTTTCAAGATTTGTCCTCAGGTAAATCCTCCATAATTTTGGCATATTTCATGTTTAATTTAGTACATGAATTTGTGGGATTGCATATGAGGGTTAGGGTTTGTAATTTGGCGCCTCGAGCTCATCTTTCAGGGGGTAAAATTTGGAGATCTGAGGGATTTAATTACAATAAAGAGGGGATAAAATTTTAGGGTTAGAGTTTGTCACCCTTAACTAAATTTTTTTCTGTATTTGACTCCATGATTTACTTTGCAGATCATCATGTCGCATGTCCCGAGAGGTCGCTCCCCTACTGCATCGGCTGATGGCGTGCTTCCCTCGTATGCTGGTGAGCTCTTTTTGGCGTATTTGTAGATTTGTAGATTAGTCCTTTATCCCCATTTTGTTCTCCTTGGTGAGACAATCAGGAAGAGCATTGATTCTCCTTGGTGAGGATCGACGCTTTAAAGATGGGTTTTGCTTGGTCAAAACCATATCTCAAAATAAATAAAGGGGGCGTTTTGACGCTGCAATGTGCCTTATAAGGCAGGGATATGTTTTTGATATATCCTACCTTATGAGTGCATAATGTGGCCAAATCGTCTCACCCTTTATAAGGCAGCGACTCTATCTTACCCATTTGTAAGATGAGTTCAACTTCTTTTTATAACTGAAACTAACAAACACTTAATTGCTTGTTTTCAGTGGAATATCCCTCTAGAGCATTCTCATCTCATGCAGTGGACGGACGTCGTGACGAGTATTATTCCACCTCCGATGATTTTTCACCTATTCTGCTTACTCTTCAGTTTGCTCCGGGCACGTCGACAGAGGTTGCCCAAGTGGTGAAGGAGGGTGGACATCGAGCTCTTCGACAGTTGATTACGGATGGGCCTTTCGTGAAGGATGCCAGTTCAGTCTCTCAGGAAGACTGACTTTTTATTTGGCGATTCTGTCAGAGATCCTGATGCAGTGTTTATTGACGCCGAGCAGTGGCTTCATAAAACTGGTGGTGGTTTCATATATTTGCCGAAGATTCCCCGACACCGCTCGCTGACTGAGCTCAGGCGTCAGGCTGTGACACGGGAGATGTCGTGGCGCTTGACGGAGGAGTATGAGAGCATTCACTGTGGCTATATCACTCATCAGGCAGTTCCTGGTTCGAGCAGGAATCATATCATTGGATTGCGTCCTGGAGTACTAGGACTAGATGCACCGCCGCGTAACGAGTTTCTTACCTCTGCTTCTACTTTGAGGAATCGCCTCACTGACTTAGGACGGGAGATGCCTGCGACGCGTCATAGATTTTTATGGCTGGGTCCATTCTTTAGACAAGCTTTGGTGGACTCGCACGACGAAATACGTCTTAAGCCGATGGAGCGAGGAGTTGCACGCTTGTGGTCTATATGCAGCTATTGGTGCCACCATGTATGGCTTACCCGTCAGCGCTAAGCATTTCTTTG
The DNA here is from genome assembly GCF_001876935.1 of Asparagus officinalis. Taxonomy (NCBI): domain Eukaryota; kingdom Viridiplantae; phylum Streptophyta; class Magnoliopsida; order Asparagales; family Asparagaceae; genus Asparagus; species Asparagus officinalis. The sequence continues at coordinate 65,886,088 of NC_033801.1, read as the reverse complement.
CCTTGTGCGAGCTCTATAACCCGGATTCGAACACTTTTCTGACTAGGCACGGAGAATTGGGCTTGGCTCTCCATGAGATGCACAAGATTTCTGGTTTGCCCATGGGTCAGATGTTATATCAGGAGTACTTTCCTTCCAACCATGAATTGAGTCAGCTGAATGACCATATGCCCGACCGCTATGAGACTTTATGGGATCTCACATGTCACTATCATATTGCTTTGGCGCAGTCCGAGCCTTTAGCGAAGAGGACTAAATCATATGTGAGCCTGAAGCAGTTTGCGTCTTATTTGTTCAGAAATCTAGAGAGCAATTCTGGCGAAACTATTTGTGAGCTGGCACCACTCACTCCTTCAGGGGTTAATAGTCTACTGAAGAAGATTGACACTCATTCCTATACCATTAGCAGTCCTGAGAGTGGCTTTCCTGCATGGACCAAGTTTAAATCATTCTTATGACATGTGACCGCACCGATTCGGCCGATGACCCTTCTTGCCGGTTACCTCGCTATCTGGTTAAAGAAATGCTATGCCATTGGAAGTGCTCTACCCAGTGGTTCAGCTTGCCTACAAAAAGGAACTTTTGCTTCTTCCGGTGATGGTAGCTAACATTCATCGAGGGCTTCGACAGATTTCTAGTGCTTTTACATTGGAAAGAAGGTGAACCGTCGGCTCAGATTCCTACTATTAAGGTGGAGCTTCCATACACTTATTTGATGGCTTAGTTCGTCCTTCATCGTTCTGATATGATGTCGGTACCGAACGCCACAGACCACTCTGTTCCCCTACTACAGTTGCTTGAGAATGGCAAGTGGGAGGGACGAGGATTCCCTGACATCAGAAAGCAGCTACAGGTCCACAAGTGTTGGGCATTTTCCACTTGCTTTCCGGCTAGTTCATCCGAGTTTGGTCTGGTTCAGCCTGGTTTGGTCTGGTTCAGCCTGGTTCAACATTATAAAAGAGCTTCTTTTCTCCTTCATAGGGCCGGGTTATCTGACCTTCCGGGTGAGGAATCAGTGTTTTATAGAGCCATATCTACCCTGCCGATTCACCCGCCAGTTTGGTTATGATCAGCTTTATGTCGGGAATCCACGTCAGCAGCTTCGGACTCATGGAGGTTTGGTGGACGGTCTCCGGGCATGATTGTGGACCGTGACGGGCTGTACTGGTGCTAAGTTCAGTCTCCCGAGTGCTGAGCGGCAGTTGAATCTCACATTCTTAAGCTGCAGGTGGTTGTTAGCAGCTAATAAAACTATCCTCGTGAAGCCGTTTGCAGAGTTAGTGGCTGAGGAGGCTTCTCAGGCTGATTCTCGCGTGATTTGGGAAGGTGCTCGGTCACAGAGGACGCAGAGCAAGACTCGTCGGAATGACAAAGAAGGAAAGAAGATCTTCAATTCTGCTGATGAAGCTTCAGGCGGAGATTTTTAAGATTATGAGGACTGTTCCGAGCGAGGTTAACTACTTATTTTTTTCTTCTGTCTTCCAGAATTATTAATACTGACAATGGCTTGATGTTTCAAGGACCGCGGCTGACAAGGATGAAGAATTCTGTCTTTCTTCCCAGGCGAGACCTTCGATTGTTGTCCCTGCTACTAGGCGGAAGAGATTAGCCCACAAGCCGCATGCAGATTCGCGAGCATCTGAGATGGATTTGGCTGGTGATGATCCTGCTAGCGACGGAGGTAACATCTACCCTATAGATCATCCTCTGGATCACTCAGAATTTCGACTCATGCTTTTCCATCTCTTATGTAGGAGAGCGTGGGGATAGCGAGATGAGTCCTGATCCTGCTCCTCATGATTGTGTATTTTCTGGTGAGCCTGACTCACCATACCAGGTAGAAAAGCGGTTGTTAGCAGCTAATAAAACTATCCTCGTGAAGCCGTTTGCAGAGTTAGTGGCTGAGGAGGCTTCTCAGGCTGATTCTCGCGTGATTTGGGAAGGTGCTCGGTCACAGAGGACGCGGAGCAAGACTCGTCGGATTGACGAAGAAGGAAAGAAGATCTTCAATTCTGCTGATGAAGCTTCAGGCGGAGATTTTTAAGATTATGAGGACTGTTCCGAGCGAGGTTAACTACTTATTTTTTTCTTCTGTCTTCCAGAATTATTAATACTGACAATGGCTTGATGTTTCAAGGACCGCGGCTGACAAGGATGAAGAATTCTGTCTTTCTTCCCAGGCGAGACCTTCGATTGTTGTCCCCGCTGCTAGGCGGAAGAGATTAGCCCACAAGCTGCATGCAGATTCGCGAGTATCTGAGATGGATTTGGCTGGTGATGATCCTGCTAGCGACGGAGGTAACATCTACCCTATAGATCATCCTCTGGATCACTCAGAATTTCGACTCATGCTTTTCCATCTCTTATGTAGGAGAGCGTGGGGATAGCGAGATGAGTCCTGATCCTGCTCCTCATGATTGTGCATTTTCTGGTGAGCCTGACTCACCATACTAGGTAGAAAAGCCTGCAGAAGCTGCCGACGTTAGGGAGACCATCAATGTAGGACCCGATTCAGCGAATCTAGGTACATCTACCATTGACAATGTACTCTTTAGGTGGCACACAAAGGAGTTGAATGATTCAGAATTCGTGCATTCCTTAATTGTCTCTATGCTTCTTGCTTTTTTAGACAAACTGCAGGAGGCAAACGTGGATCTTGGGAATAGAGAGGCTAACACAACCATAAGAGGTAACTCACTTCCATTGGTCGTAGTCTCTTCATTCTTCTTTTGCGCTTATATTCTCTTGTGTCAGATTTCTCGATTGATGATTTTGACGAGGAAGGTTTGCTTGTGGACACTCCTATGCTCCACTTCATATATGGCTCTCCTCAGATTGATGACCAGATGCCTGAAGATATGTTTCCTGAGTCTACACTCCCTAAGAATCCCGAGGATGGTCCTTCCGAAGGTACGTGCCTCTTCTCAAGTTAAATATAGGACTAGCCAATTTTTTTGACTAATGCAGCTATAATGTGGTGCATCTGAGAATTCTGTTTTGTGTTTGACAAAAGCTTTCGTCGAGGCTGATCTTGTTGAGCCGGCTGTGAGACTAACTATACCAGCTGATACATCCACAACCGTTACACATCCACTACCCCCAGTGACTCAAGGGGAAGGAGGTATAAATTAAGCAACTGAGAAATGTCATTTATTTCCTTATTAAGGCTTTTGACGGATTTCTCCTTTTTGTGTAGGGCTTTCTTCTCGGCTTCATGTCCTTGTGAAGGAGTTGTTATCAGACAATGACCCTGAGAAGATCGTCATCTGCATAGAAGTCCGCTCCTTCTTCTCCTTCGTGAATGCTATGATTGGCAAACTCTTCCACGACGGACTTTTCCTTCACCAGTTTAAACCTTTCCTTGATTCTAGAATAAATTCAATAAGGGATGCAGGATACCCGGACCTGGCGAAGGCTATAGTTGATGACCTTGTTTGTCTAGAGCACGAGCTTCAGATGTTTCGTGAGCTCCGGGATGCAGGTGCCCCTTCATTCATTGCTGCCCATTTGGATGCTCGCTTACAGACATTGCGCGATACTCGGATTTTTGCTGAGCTCGAGATTCAGGTGCAGCGGGATCGGGTAGACCGAGTTGAGGCCAACCTTGCTACCAGATCATCTTCACTCGACAAGCTTGATTTTTCTATTACCTCTTGTGAGACCAAGATAGACCAGCTTAGAAGAGAACTCCATGAAGAAGAGGAGACTTAGAGTATTCTTCAGATGACGAAGGTACAGGATCAGCAAGCCCACACTGCTTTATCTGACGAGTTGAAATCCCTGAAGCAGAAGTTGGTTGAGACGAAGGAGATTGCTGTGAAGACTTTAGCCTCCACTGAAGAGTCCATCAGAGCTGAGTTGCAGGATGAGCTTAGGCAAGCTTATGATGAGAAGCTGTCTAAGTTTAGTCAGCAGATTTTTAGCCATGGGCTTGATGTATGATTTCCTTTGCTGAATACTTTGACTTTTGATTCTCTTAGTGGAACTGGTTTTTATCTTTATCCTTATTATGATTCCTCATTCTGTTTGAAATGATCGACCATAATACTCATAGGAACCCCCAGCCTTCAACGGGTTTGATAAGCCTTTACCGACTACCGTTTGAATCGGGCTAGCATGCGGATTGTCTAAATCCGTTCCGCATGTAACGTTGTGCTAAGAGAGTGAATTCTCTGAGACTTTGTGCTATGATGTCGAATACATAGACTTTGCCATTGTTACGGGAATAGGCTACCCGGCGACACGTGTTAGGTGTTGACTTTAGGATTTTTGGCCAACCCCCAGCCTTCAACGGGTTTGATAAGCCTTTACCGACTACCGTTTGAATCGGGCTAGCATGCGGATTGTCTAAATCCGTTCCGCATGTAACGTTGTGCTAAGAGAGTGAATTCTCTGAGACTTTGCGCTATGATGTCGAATACATAGACTTTGCCATTGTTACGGGAATAGGCTACTCGGCAACGTGTATTAGACGCTGAATTATCCCTACTTAGGCTTCGTGATAAAATACCCCAGACTGGTATTCTGGTGTCTTTTTTCTACGGCGAAAGTCTAACCCGGCGACGCGTGTTAGGCGTCAGCATATCCTTTCTTAGGATTCAGGATGAAATTCCCCATGCGTGTAAGGCATGAATTTTGGTGTTATTAATAACAACCTGCCACAATGTTGAATATGTGGACGTGTGTTCTTTTTAACGGTTAAGAACCAACCGGTAGCGCGGGTTAAGCGCAGACTTATCCCTGCTTAGGTTTCAGGATAGAATACCCCAGAATCGAACTATGGTGTCTTTTTCTACGGAAAAAAGACTAAACCGGCAGCGCGTGTTAGGCGCAGACTTATCCCTGCTTAGGAATCGGGATAAACTTCCTAGGATGAATCCTAGATTGATAAATTTTGGAAAAGATCGGTGCGGGAAAGGAAGAATTTTATATTCTATTTCCCGGTCTTCTTTTAGGGTGAATGCGAACCTGAATACAAGGAAGGAAGAATTTTATATTCTATTCTTTGATTCTGGAAAGGAAGAATTTTATATTCTATTTCCAGCGCAAAAGAAACTAGAAGTGGGGTCTCCACTCCGAGAATCTGGAGAATCTAGATAAACTTACCTTTTATAGGATTGGTTATCTAATCTGAATATGAGTTTTTCGTTTATCGAAGTGAAATTTCAACTTTGGTTATAACCATGAGAAGGCTTAACCAAAGAGAAAAAGAAGGGAGTTCTTTCGTTTATCGAAATGGGACTCTAAACTGAAAGTGGACCTCTTGTTCATGGAAAGAGTCAAGAGGGCCAGAAAGACACTTTTGGTGGACTCACTGTCAATTGAAATTGATCAGTGAGGGATTTTGGTGGTGAAAATGATTTTGGGTTATCCTCTAGAATATTAAGTGTAATATTCTTCAAGGAACTTCCCGGTAAACGAGTTATCCTGAATGTACTAGGGATAGTACTTTTTCAGGAACTTCCCATTTATTGGCATTAATTGCCTGGCGCCCTCTTGAGTAATCAGGCGATATGCGCCGTTTGAATAGACTGTGTCTATTACAAACGGTCCTTCCCATTTGGGTTCGAATTTACCTTTCTTCTTGGAGGTGAGAATTATTGGTCGGCGAGCAGCGAGGACCAGATCTCCTTCCTTGAAGCTTCTCTGTCGGACTCTTTTGTTAAAAGCCCTTGACATCCTGGCTTGGTAAAACTCGATGTGTTGTTGAGCCTCCAAACGCTTTTCATCCAGCCTCTCGAGCTCTTCGAGACGCTTCTGATGTTGTTCCTCCGTCGTCATCTCCGTTGCGAGGGCGATCCGAAGGGACGGAATATGAATGATCCGCCTTGGCACGCCGTGTCGGTATATAACATGATGTTTGATAAAATTGATGACGTTGTTTGTCTTCACTTCTCTAAGCGGAATTGCTTCAGCCCACTTTGAAAAGTAATCCGTGATTGTGAGAATGAATCGATCACCTTTGACTGAAGGGGGAAAAATAGGACCGAAAATGTCCATACCCCATGTCTCGAACGGCCAAGACGTGGTTGACGTGTGTAAATGCTCTGGTGCTTGGTAAATATAATTTGCATGTATTTGACAAGCATGACACTCTCGGGCGTATTCGATTGCGTCACGAACCATTGTTGGCCAAAAATATCCCATTCTCCTGATGCGATCATACAGTTTGGGACCGGGCTGATGCGCACCACATTCTCCTTCGTGTGCTTCCTTAAGAACTTCTTCTGCTTCTTTGTTCGAAAGGCATCGGAGTAACAAACCATTGTACCCTCTACGATATAATGTATGGGTCTCGGTATTATAGAAGAATCTTGGTGCTCTTCGGAGGATTGATTCCCTTTCTTTTACATCCTCTGGCAAAATACCATATATAGAAGAATCTTGGTGCTCTTCGGAGGATTGATTCCCTTTCTTTTACATCCTCTGGCAAAATACCATACTGGATGTAATCAATGATGGGAAAACGCCAATCTCGGGACTCAGACCCAATTTGAGTTGAATTCACCTCCTTGGCACTTATGTTTCTATCATCTTCCTCTTCAATATCCATATCGCATATGGGTATGCAGAGTTGATGCGTCCTTACTGTGACTAACAGCTCAGTTTCAGGAGGCTGCGCAAGTGATACAAGCGTTCTGGAGACGAGGGATGTATTCAATAAAGAATTCTTCAAAAGAATCTGCCATTTTGATGGCCTCCTGGTGGTACGGGATCAGGTCTTGGTTCCTGACTTCATACTCTCTACGGACTTGGTTGACTATCAATTGAGAATCCCCAAAAGCTTCGAGATATTCAACCCCCAGCTCCTTGGTGAAACTGAGTCCAATGAGAAGCGCGTTGTACTCGGCTACGTTATTGGAATACGGACTAGTCAATGAATAAGCCCGAGGCATCACATTCTTCCCCGGGGAAATTAAGAAAACTCCAACTCTGGAGGAGACTTTAGGACATCCGGGGGTTATTGCCCTATTAACTGATCTCGAAGCACCATCGAAGTATAATTGCCATACTTGTTGGTGCGACGTAGTGTTAACCTCGTGGGTTTCATCACCGCCAATTCATAGAGGCCGGTTGCGTCATAAACACCCGTACTGGGTTAACATTGGAAATGACGTAAATCGTCTGTCCAACCAAGTAATGTCGCATCTTTTGCATTGCGAATACCAATGCGAGGCATTCTTTCTCAATCATCGGATATCGAGACTCGGCGCCTATCAAGGTCCGACTTAGGTAATAGACTGCCTGTTCGTGACCATTATCATCGTCTTGTGCTAGTAAGGCACTTATCGAGTGGTTCATCGCCTTGAGATAAATCAGGAACGGTTTACCAGATTTCGGTGCAACGAGAACAGGAGGATTCGTCAGATATGTTTTGATATCTTCGAATGCTTTTTGGCAAGCGTCGTCCCAAATAAATGACACCCCTTTCTTGTTTAGCTTAGAGAATGGTTGGCACTTCCCAGAAAGATTTGAGATGAACCGCCGGATGTAAGCTAAACACCCTTGCAATCCTCTGAGTTCTCTTAGATTTCCAGGGGGTTACAGTTCATGTATCGCCTTCACCATATCAGGATCGATATGTATACCTTTAGTGGTGACGACGAATCCAAGGAATTTTCCGTTGGACATTCCAAGGAAGGATTTAGTGGGGTTCATCTTCAATTAATGACTCCGCATGAGATCGAACATCGTCTTCAAGTCCTTGATGTGATCTTCTTTGTTGCGGCTTTTTACAACCAAATCATCAACGTAGCATTCGACTGTTTTCCTGAGATGTTCTTGGAAAATCTTAGTCATTGCTCGCTGGTACGTGGTGCCTGCATTCTTTAGACCGAAAGGCATCACCGTGTAGCAAAAGACACCAAGGGGCGTTCTGAACGCTGTATGCTTTTCATCATCTGGGTGCATCTTGATTTGGTTATATCCTGAAAAACCATCTATAAAAGACATCCTCTCAAATCCGCACGTATTGTCGATAATAACATCTGTGATTGGGAGAGGAAAGTCGTCTTTTGGACATGCCGTATTTAGGTCCCTGAAGTCGATGTAAATCCTGATTTTACCGTTCTTCTTCATGACTGGAACAATATTGGCTAGCCAGTTTGGATGTTGCTCTTCTCAGATAAATCCTGATTCGATCAACTTCTTAACCTCTGCCTTAATGGCTTCCATAATCTGCGGACAAACCCATCTTTGCTGTTGCTTGATAGGTTTGGCATCCGACTTGATATCGAGGCGGTGCATTGCTACATTGGGGTCGAGCCCTGGCATATCTTCATAGTTCCAAGCGAAGACGTCAATATATTCCCTGATGAGAGCAATTAATTCCTCCTTCTTATTCGGGGGAAGACCATCACTGATGAATATAGGCTTTGGGTTGGCCTCGTCACCCATGTTAACTTGGATTACTTTATCTTCAGTGGGGGGCTCCCTCTGTTCGAACCTATCACCATACTGCATGTTCAGGTGATGAACCCGCGGGTCTTCCCATGTTGGCATTTGATCATCGTTCTCCATTGTGGACGGATTAGCAGTAGCCATGTTCGTCGTTAGGGCTTTGAATGCTTCTCCCAGACTTGTATCGGAATCCCATTCCGAGGAATCTGACGGATATCCATCTTTGTATTGCTCAGATGATTGGTCATTGATTAACCAGCAACATTCGTCTTCTGAAGAAGATTCATACCCTAACCCTCGTCTGTATTTATAATAATCATCGGGTTTCCCTTTTCGTACATATGCCGCTTTGGCTGGAATACGAGGACCTCGATCAAAGTATAGACCTTCTCCGAGTGTGAAATCATATCCCTGTTTTTCCATGAGCTTGCGCGCTTCTGGACTATACTTAGATAAATGCTGACCAGGTTTGTCATCATTCTCATCTTCTCTTAAGAAATGATCTGGTAATGGAAAACCCTCTCCTTTACCATAAATCACTTCTCTTTCGCCTCCTATTTTGGTAGGAATGACCAGGGTTGTTCCGAAAGAATGCTGGAGGACGATCGAAGCGGCAGATATAAATCAGGATTATCATACAATTCTTTTATCACATCATCAAGAGACAGGGAGTACTCTAAATCGTTATTTATTTTATTATTGGCAAGTTGCCAGTTACAACTACCCTCTGACGATTGTTCATCGTCAAGGTTGATTACAAAGGGTACAATGTCGTTTAAAACATAACCTCCATTGTAATCAAGTCCTGCTTCGGTATCAGCTTCTTCTCTGCTGTCCATGCTATGGGTCGATGATTCAGTATCGGATTCGTTACCATAAAGGAGAGAATCAATGAAATAATTCTCATACCCTTTGAATGGTTGCTTATCCGCGACCACCGTCCTAACCTTATTATCAGTGTCGACATATTTCAAACACTGATGGAGAGTGGAGGGGATTATAACGTTACTATGGATCCAAGGCCGACCCAATAGTAAGTTATATGAAGTCTCGGCATCGATCACATAACATGTGACTTCCGTCTTCAAATCACCCATTTGACATTTTATCCGGATCTTACCCAAGGGTCTTGACCCGCTAGTATTGAACCCATAGATAACAGTGCCTGTGGAACTGGAATACCGAGGATATGCATCAAGCGAAGCGGCATAATACTCACAGCAGAACCCGGATCCACTTGGATTCGGTTGACTTTGCTGGAGCCAATGTACCCAATGAAATATAGGGGCCGATCATGGTTCGAATTCTTCGTCTGCATATCCTCTTTGGTGAAGGTGATGCAGGGAAGGTTTTTAGCCGCTATATTGCAGTGTTGAATTAACGGTTCTGGTCCTTCAATTGCTGGCTTGATCCGAGTAAGGAACACTTCTGAATTGGCCAAGGCTTCTTGCAAGGCTTCCCTGGTTTCTTTAGACAACCGTAGCAACTCATACAATGTTATCCGTGCTGGAATGTTAGCCAGTTGAGCCATAATATCGAAGACGTGCAGAGTGTTTGAGCTTTCCGGTTTATCTCTTCCAATCGGACGATTGAAACGAGACTGCTTCCGATTTTGAACTTCCTGGGGTCTTTTTTCTTTCTGTTTATCAACCGGCTGTCGTCGAGCTTCTTCAACCGGTCTAGGAGTCGTAATCACACCCAGCTCCGTGAGAGTTTTGGATGGTCCTTGCTTAGTCACCCCCTGCTCAGCTAACTGATCACTAGGTGATGGATAGTTGAAGTGATACTCATTTCCGCTTCTAATAGCAAAGACTTCTTGTTCTTCTTCGGAGAGCGGGAAGGTAGGAGCTTCATTACCATCCTCTTCGAAGATCGTGGAGGTAGCATTGTAGGACTTGCCTTTATCCTTTCTGGTCGAGGAAGTCGTCTACCGATCGTCTTCAATTAGATCGGGATGAACCCAGAGGATTTCGCCGTTAGGGCTGTGTGTGGCACAAGTCCTTTTTGGTGCTATCCATGTGGGTCATCGTTCACTATCTTCATTCCCACTTTGGTGATGCGTTCTGATTTGAACCATGCTGTGGGCACCGATCCAAAGCTGATTGAAACCGCATTTACTCCAATATTCTTGGACGGCTTCGGGGTTATGACGCCTACATCAATTAACGCCTGGATCTTATCCTTGAGATGGTAGCACGACTTGGTAGGGTGATGGACCGCTCTATGGTATGCACAATACTTCGGATCCGTCACTTTGCTAGCCCCTTCTTGATCCACGATCGCCGGCAGCTGGATTTTGTTGTTTTCCAACAGGTACTTAAAGATGCCGGGAACTTCGTCATCTTTGAAGGAGTACACCTTAGGAAATCTTGGCTCCGAAGATTTCTGCTTCTGAGGCCGTTGTTGCCATTGCGACTGCGACTGTTGTGGTGCTCGTTGCTGCTGCTGCTGCTGAGGTTGCAATTGTAAAGTTTGATTAGCATCAACTGCATTAGCATGTGCCTTACCTTTCCCTCGTGGGACGAAATTCTGCTGTGGAGCATTCGTCGCCTGTTGGCCTCTCTCCGCCTTCTTCCTTCTTAGGAATCACTCGGCTTGCTCTCCTCGGACCTTCAAATCCTTCCAGGTTTTGGACGGTGCTGTCCCCATTGCTTCCAACACGTCCAGTGCGAGGTTGTTGTGGCAAATCTGGAGAATAAACTCCTCAGTGATCGGGTCCCGGCAGTTCATCGCCTTGTTTCGGAACCTTTTGATGAAGGTGTCAACCAATTCCCCGTCTTTCTGTTTCTCGTCAAGCAATGACCCGATGGATATCTCGGTGTCATCATCGAAGAAATTGGTGAGGAATTTAGTCTCCATATCATCCCAGCTATTCACGCTTCCTGGCTTGAGGCGACGATACCAATCGAAGGCGGCTCCACGAAGAGTGCCAACGAAGGACCGTACCATCAGAGGCTCATTACCAGAGATAACCCCCAGGTGTGATTTGAAGTAAATCAAATGCTGAGTGGGTGAACCCATCCCATTAAACGGCGTGAAGTTTATTAGATTGAACCTGGTTACGACGACTTGGTTCGCCTTGCTGGTTCGTCAGTGCTTGGATTTGTTGGTCATGCATTTCTCTCATATTCTGCATAGCCATCTGCATTTCGAACCTGAAGCTCTCCTGTTGTTTAGCCATGGCTTCTTCAAGCATCTTGGCCACTTGTTCCGCACTTATCATAAGTGCCTCGCGGGGTTGTCCCTCGCTGGATACCGTATTATCTGATGCGACCGCCGAGCCAACATCTGATTCTTCATCTTCTGAAGGTAACCTTGTCCGAATCCTACCATAAGTTGCTCGTATGATGGCTCCGGACTGCAGACGTGTTATACACCGGGGTGCTTCTGGAATCGAGTTGGGATTATCCCATGTTGATTTCCCTTTGCTGGTCATGTTAGTGGTGACCCTCGGAAATTCTCCGTCTTCAACCACCGTTCTTCTTCGTTGGAAACGCCTAGGCCTTGGTTTTGGCGTTTCGGTACTGAGTCTTTCAAAAACCGAAACTCTTTCAGGAACTGTCTTGATGAAGTTACACTCAGACAATACTGCCCAAATGAGTTTGGAACAGGGGCATTGAGTTTCTTGTTCTCGAAGACTCCTTTTCCTGGTTTTACTCGTACCCCCAGTACGATAGTACAACTCGTCTGCTTGAAGGTCGGAGTAACCTATCGTGTGTTGGAACGACTTCTCAGGTATAACGCTATCGTCATCAGACGATAATGTTTCCTTCTGAGGGGGAACTGCCTTCTTTGGGCTTTCAAAAGTTACGCGCCTCGAAACATGCCTTTGCGGGCGTGAGTTCTCAGCAGGCTCCTGGACTTCAATGCGCAAATTGGTGCGCCTAGCTGCCCTGATTTCTTTGTCATGTTGAGGGTGGCGGTGACCCCCAGTATGTTGAGTCGTTCGGGGCTTCTTGATCGGGTCCAAACGTTCTTGAACTGGCGCCTTGCATCGTTCATCGGGAAGTGGACCAAGGCGCTCCAAAACTGATCTTCTTCTTCGGGATGATTCCGCGGGATCTCCCGGAGTAGCTATGGGAATTACCGGCGATTTAGATTGGTTCATCGGAGGTTGAACTTGCATCGAAGGCCGCAATGATTGTTCCTTAGTCTGAATCGCCGCTTCAGACTTCGGCCTCCTAGCGGACTCCGTTGGTGGACTCCATCGCCTTTGTGAGTTTCCGCGCCAAACGTTGACGTTGCCTTTGGTGGGCTCTCTTCGAGAGAGTCACAACGCCCTCAACGGTGGAGGCATCAGCGAGAACAGGGTTGACCTGGTTGGAGGTCGGCGGAACTTCCCCCGACGCAACTTTGGCGTCAATTGGGGTGAGAGCTTCGTTGGCGTTCTGTACTTCTTCGTACCAACGAACTTTTCTCCTGGAGGAGAACTTCTTGGACTTGCGGGGGGAGGTGGATCCGGATGAGGATGACAGATACTCCTCGAACTTTTGCTAGTCGAATTCATACTCGACCTCCTCCTCGACCGGGATTGAGATCCGCGGCTGCGACGCAACGATCTCGGCAGCGAGATCGGTGGATCCCAATGTGGTCGCCAGATTGTTCGCGGGAAAATTTGTTTTCATTGTTGAAGTCATTGTACTCTTTGACAACAGTTTATCGGTTACAAAGATCCGGTCTTTTTATAAGATCCGGTTACAATAAAATCAAAAGAAAATGGAAATTACAACTTTCCTTATTTGTCGAACGAATCGCGAGATCCTGTTTTGCGGCCTCTCGCTTCTGTGGGTTCTTCGCCTGTGCCGGGGTTAATCCGTGGACCACCGCGCGATCTAGATCCTGTCGGATCTACACGGTATGATGGGTGCTATTTCACAAAGGAAAACAGCCGGGGGTACTATTTCTCCAAGGAAATAATAGCCTTCTCGGGATCAAAAACCATGTTTTGATCCGGAGTATTACCGTGTGGATCTCAGATCTGATCTCTCTCTCTCGAACTCCTGCCTTATCTGACGTGCATGATCGCCAAGAACCAGATCTGAAAAGCCAAGTCTTCAAAGCTCCAAAACTTCAAAGTTCAGTTCTCATTCCAGCAGAGTTTCGGCTCCAAAAGTTCCAACCCTTGAAAAATGAGCCATCATCCTCTATTTATAGGCACTGAAAGCGGATCTGGGCTTAGATCTGGGCCCAGATCTGCCCGTGGCTCGGCCAGGGGGGCCGGTGAGCCACCAAGGTGGCTTGGCCACCGAGCCACCTTGTGGTGGCTCGGGGCCACCGAGCCACCTAGGTGGCTCGGTGAGCCACCTGAATGACTCAGTACTGGCCGAGCTCTCCCGGGTGTTCGCCGTTGCGTCGGTTGTCCGGTTTCGCGGTTTATCGGTTTATCCGAGCTTCGTCGTTGATCTGAACTCTGATTTGGCAGTCCGGATCCTGATTTGGCAGTAAATCCGCTTCGGTGTTCGAGTTCGAATCCGTTCTACAGTTGGATGACTCGTTGGCTCACCGAACCGTTAGCTTGATTCCGCACGCGAGTGGATGTATTCCGTTGTTCGCGTGCGGTTCGTTAACCTCGTCGCCTCGTTAATCCGCTTCGTCACGTGTCACTTAGCTTCGGTGTTGTGGTCCAATGATCGTGTTTGGATATGTCGCCCGATGGTTCGTTGGTTTGTTGAATCACCGTGCCGAGCTGTGTTAAGGGACCTATAAGCAGTTTTATACGCCTACAGTCATGTTTTCCCGCAATGAGACTGTGGCTGGACTACACTTAGAGTTGGAAGTTTCTCATAATGAGACCATAGCTGAACCATACTCTAAGATGATCAGAGTTTTTCGGATTAGGCTGATATGCCGATATCGCTGGCCGATCATCAATGTGCATCATTCTGGAATAGGGTGATTTACCTATCTCCGCAGAACGATTGAGTTAGGATGTTGATTCCACATGATTGTAATGTACCTTACAAAAGTATCGTTATTTCAAGTAGAGGCATGTATATGTACATAATTTGTATTATTACTCCCATGTTAGATTACCTGAGAGTAGGGTACATTTTGGATACTTGGCATGCATGGCATGTCCTATAGAGATGATTGTGTTGGATGACATATTTCTTATGACTACGCCACTACCCGAGGGTAGTTCGAATTGTGACATGGCTTATCATGGTTGAGGTTTGGGATATAGCAATTCTTTTATGTGTTGTCTTTCTTTCATAGGATTGGAATTAGTATTTAGTAATTCACAATTTGAGACATGGTATATACATGAGAGTTTCCTTGTTTGGATTATTTCGCTCGACGTACTAATTCTCGTGTTGTGGGTTTCTAAATACCAATTTTCACTTAGTGTAGTATAGATGATTTTATATCTATATGTACTAACAATATTTTCTTATATACTCCTACCCCTTTCCCCTAGGGGAGGTGGAGATGATCTTGCTAGCGCTTTGACGCTTGTTATTTTCCCCCCTTTTTAGGTAGCGAGTCAGGCGCACGGAGAGTCGCAAGTTGATGGAGTTGCATCTTAGTTTCCATCTATTTTATTATATTTGTTATTATTTTCAGAGCTCCATAGTAGTTGTTTATTTTTTATACATAAGAGTTTGTATTTTTATTTTGTAGAGGCTAAGTGCCTTAGTGGGATTTTATTTGACTCTTGTGTTGAGACATATTACAGTTATTCCAGTTTCAGAAATATTTTATTCTATTTCAGTTGGGTCCTGATGATGGTTATTTATACACTTCTTCTATGCTTATTCTGTTCTTTGTACTACTATATTATTCTTTACCTGTTTTGTACCTTCACCTGTTTTTTGATTCCACTAGAGAGATAGTAACTGTGACGGTGAAACATGTTGTTGCATGGTGTTGGTGCATGAAAGGTTTGACATTTTTGAATTCACCTTGGACTGCAGCCTTGTGTGAACTCAGTGGCATCACAGTTGATATCAGAGCTCTAATTCCAGTATCCATAGGATCATCTTGTGCCAAGTTGTGGAGCTAGGATAGAGTTTCCTAGAAATCATGTATAAAGTCTGCTAGGAATTCCAAGAATGAGTGAGGATGTATATATATACGTGAAAATATTAATTTTTTTATGATGACTATCTTGTTTTGAATGATAAAACATGTTGTGAATGATAAGTGATACTATTTTCCTATTGATATATGTTTTTTCTTATGCTTTGGATCCTATTTATTGTATTAATAAGCTCTACCCCTGAATTTATAGATGTCTGGAAGAGGACGTGGTCATAGAGGTACCCGTGCTCAGGGAGCTGGGCAAGCTGATGCAGAGCCTGAGCCGTCGCAGGCTTCGCAGTATCTAGTTAATCTCATAGCACCTTTAGCAGCCTGATTAGCGGCGATAGAGGAGTGGATGGCGAATCAGGTCTAGCAGAAGATACCTAGTGAGGAGGAGACACCCATTGTTACACCACCACTAGTTATTGAGAGGGCCGCTGATCAGGAGACTTGGCTTCGTCTGGTAGAGAGGTACCAGAAGATGAGAACACCGGAGTTTCACGACACATCAAATTCTCTTGCAGCACACAAGTGGAGGAAAGATGTGGGTAACATCTTAGATATGCTTAATGTGGACGCTATGCAGAAGTAGAGGTTGGCAGCTTTCAGCCTCAAGGATGACGCAAGGGGTTGGTATCATCTTTAGTTTACCCCGAAGTAGATGATGGCACTTACTTAGGAGGATTTCATTTACTTCTTTGTCGAGCAGTATGTGTCGGCAGCGGTGAAAGCCAGGAAGGAGTTGAAGCTAGCTTGGTTAGAGCAGGGAGACATGTTGGTGACGGATTATAAGATTAAGTTCATGGGACTACTCAGATTTACAGGCATGTGGTAGACTAGAGAGCAGCAGGCTCAGATGTTCTTAATGGGGTTTCGCCCAAGTTTGCGTCGTTATCTTGTGTCGATGAGATTTCATTCAGTGCGGGAGGTGGCCGATGCTACCATATCTCAGGAGATAGAGACGGCCATGTTTCAGAAGGGCAAGGGAACACCAAGTTAGGTCATCCCGATGATAAAGGAAAGGGAAAGATGTCGTTCATAGTACTAGAAGAACCCCAGCAGCAGGGTAAGGGTCCACATCAACAGGGTCACCATAAGAAGGGACCTCAGCAGGATCAGGGGGTACAGTATCAGCACAGATTCCAGGGGACATGTTATAACTATCATAAGTTTGGGCACAGAGTAGCAGAGTGCCGCATTTCACCAATAGCAGGCCAGCAGGGCAAGAACCAGAACCAGCAGCAGCAGCAGAACCGTGTTCAAGACCGAGGTCAGGGCTAGCAGTTAAGGATTGAGGCACCTCCAGCAGTTCTGAAGATAGAAGGACAGGTGCGAGCCATTCAGGAGATTCTACAGGGGCAGATAGTCCTATATGTTCTAGACGATTCAGCGCAGCAGCCTTCAGCTACCAGTAGAGTGTATGCAGTTATTCCTCACGATCATGGTGTGAGGGGGGCTGTAGTGGAAGGTACGTTCCTTGTGAACTCCTTTCTAGCCCATATTCTTTTCGATTCAGGTGCTTCACATTCCTTCATCTTCGATGATTTTATGATTAGAGTTCAGCTTGTAGCACATCCTTTAGACATCCCTTTATCTGTATCTACTCCTTTGCGAGAGGTGTCCCTCTTAGAGAATATTTGTAGGAGATGTATCGTCAGCTTAGATGATTCTGAGTTCATGGTCGATTTGATCGTCTTGCATATGTCCGAGTTTGATGTTATCCTTGGTATGGATTAGCTATCTTCCTACCATGTGAGTATCAACTATTTTGTGAAAACAGTTAGCTTGCGACCATTTGATGGATCTGAGTTGGTGATAGCGACCTCACAGGGCAACTAATTTGCGGAGTTATTTCTGGCATACGTCGAGGAGGTGATGATGCGGGATCGGGGTGCCGATTTGAGTGAGATGTGACTGGTCTCAGAGTATCAGGATATCTTCCAGGACATACCAGGTTTACACCTAGTGAGAGAGGTCAAGTTTTGCATAGAGTTGCAGCTAGGCATAGCACCGATATCCCGAGCACCTTATTGTATGGCGCCTTCTGAGATGAAAGAGCTCTAAATCTAGTTAGATGAGTTATTATCTCAGGGTTTCATTCGCTGGAGTCATTCCAGTTTCAGAGATATTTTATTCTATTTCAGTTGGGCTCTAATGATGGTTATTTGTACACTTCTTCTATGCTTATTATGTTCTTTGTACTACTCTATTATTCTTTGCCTGTTTTGTACCTTCACCAGTTTGTTGATTCAACTAGAGAGATAATAACTATGATAGTGAAACATGTTGTTGCACAGTGTTAGTGCATGACAGGTTTGACATTTTTGAATTCACCTTGGACTACAACATTATGTGAACACAGGGGCGTCACATTCTAAGGACGTTTTTGAAGAATAATCCAATCATTCATAGATAATTTGACAAAAATGCCATTTCTCAAGACTGTTGTGAGGACATTGGATAAGGAGATCCTTAAATCTATCAAAATACTTTCAGAATGGCTCTCCCGGGACAATTTTAAAATTTTGAATGTTGTTCCTAAGCTTAACCGTTTTATGGATTGGAAAAATTTTCTTTAGAAAAATGGTGACAAATTCATCCCAAGTTGAGATAGAATTTGTGGGTAAGCTATACAGCCATTTCTTAGCTTTGTCCTTAAGAGTAAACAGAATAAATCTAAGCTTGATTACATCCTCAGATAGCTCCCTAATCTTAATCATAAGACAAACTTCCTTAACTCGGAGATAAAGATATACACGTCTTTCGTTTCATTTCCTAAGAATTTTAGGAGCATGTTTATGTAATACGGTCTAAGCTCAAAATTAGTTCCATTGATTTAGGGTAGCTTAATGCAAGATGGGATTGCATTCCTAGTTGGATAACACATATCTTGAAGAACGGGTGGATTAGTGTAGGCTATTTCTTTAAAAATTGGCTCAAAACAGATTAAACGATTGGTATTGTCCCTAATCCTAGTTTGCATACACCTAAAAAAGTTTTTAAAAAAAATTCTAAGAAAAATAAATGTTAGTTTTTTAAGGAAAACTAAAAAAAAAATCTAAATGATGATGAGAATGAGGAAAAAGGATAAAAGAAAAACCTAACTAAAACAAATAAAAAAACAATCACTTGTGTCAATCACTCTAAATTCTAGGGATAAGCCAAAACTCAGCTAGACCAGCTCCTAACAAAACAGTCCCTTAGTGAAATGATTGAAGTTTACTCAGTTAGTTAGCCAGGTAAAAATAGTACTAGAGGGAGATCAAAGATCAATTAAGTACCTCATTCATTGCGGAACGCTTTACGCAACCCCTAAACCTTGCCTTAAACACTAGTGGATTCAAGTAAACTTAAACCGGTTCACTTAATGATTTCTTGTTCCTTAATTAGCTTGAGTCCTTAGGGGTCAACGTCTAATGAATTTTAAAAGGTTTGAGTTTGTGTAGTGAGAAATTAGTGATTTGTAGGCTAAGGAAAGGGTGATAAAATTCCTCACCTTATCTTGATTAGGGGTTTTTGCCCTTAAGAGTGTTTTGAACTGTGTGCCAAATCAAAATGCTCAAATCACTTTGGTGAATTCCTAATATTATAAGCAATGCAACCCTAGGAATTAAAAACGACTACAAAATGATGATAAAAAGAAAATCTTTGCATTTTTATTTATTTATTTATGATTGACAATCAAATAAATATGAGAAGAGAGCTCTTGTTTGAATTTATTATCTTGTTAGTAATGGTTCAAGTGGATGGTGAATTTTATTATGGTTGACGAAAAGAAAATCTTTTTTAGGTCCTAATTGTCTCTAATTATGAAGAACTAACTAAAAGGATGGAATTGAAAATACTAGAAAGAAGAGTTACCAAATGTAAATCTTCAAATCCTTGATCTCTAATCCATGATCTTTAAGCTCCAAGTGGTTCCTTCACAAGAAAACACACAAGTTAAAGAGCCAAAATAAATAAAATCCAACTTATAAGCACCTTCACTGGCAACGACGCCAAAAACTTAACGGGGCATAAATGTATACCTCAAGAGTTGCAAGTGCATAACCAATCAAGTTATAGTATAAAAAGTTATCGATCCCACGAGGAAGATATCTGTAGGAGAATATCAAAATTGGTTCTTATGTTGTGTGTATGACAGTTAGCAGTGATGAATGTGATTGTGGAGAGATAGAGAGAGTGAGAGTGATTGTGTGTAAATAATCACAAAATGAGATTAAGAGTGGATAGATAAAGAGTGAATGTGATAAAGAATAAATGTAATCAACAAGGAAAGAAAGAAATATGAAGGAAAAAAATAACGAAACAAATAAGAGAAAAAGCAAGAAGTAAATGAAAAATGAAGAAAGTAAGAGATGGAGGATTCAATTAATAAGAGAAAAAGCAAGAAGTAAATGAAAAATGAAGAAAGTAAGAGATGGAGGATTCAATTAAAGATATAGGGAATGTAGAATTGAATCCACTAGCTAATCTCACTTATAAAATATGAACCATTCTATTTTTATCATATTCTAGTTTAGATTATTAAGTATAAATTATCAAACCACTTAAGGAAAACATAACCTATTAAATTATCATCTAAGTAAAATTAATACTTACGAAAATAATAACAACTAAATAGTAATTCTAGAATTTCTTCTACTAATTAGTTCTTTAGTTGAATATCCTAAACATGAATATTTTAAGCATGAGAGAATGATCAACAACTTATAAAAGAAATAAAGCTAGTTTCATGCAATTTTAGAGTTCCTATAAGAATTAATTCCACATCTAAAGAAAAGTTAATTCCCTAGAGGGTTCTAGCCTCAAGAAGAATCAAAAAATAAATAAAAAAATAAACAAAAATAAAAATTAATACTAAGAGGGTTATAGCCTCAAGGCGAATAGTGTAAGAAAATAAAATCTAAACTACAAAATAAATTACAAGAACTAAACTACAAAATAAATTACAAGAATTAAATACAAGAATTTAAAGCAAGAAAATAAAGACATGAAAGTAAATCTACTCTATAAGCATGAAAATAAATCTAAGGTAAAAGGGTTCTTGTCTCTTGTCTATTTAAACAAAAAAATAAAATAAGAAGATAAATTTATTAACAAAGAGAAAATTTACATCCCAAGAGGATTCTAGCCTCAAGGTGAAAGTAAACCTCCATCTTGATCTTTATCTTCATCTTCATCTTTATCTTCATCATCAAATAAAGAGAAGAAAAGAAAATTATGAAGAGGTAAGAAAACTTTTATTAATTACAAGAAAAGTTAAAAATTTGGAAGGTCTTCTCAATTAAGAGTAACCCTCCTCTCCAAATAGAGTTATAAAATTTTTCACACCCTCAACCCCTCACTCTCTATCCTTATTTATAGCCTACAGCAATGAATGAGATCCCTTGGATTAAACTTGAGCTCCAAGCCAAATAATTTCAGCCTTTGATTTTGCTATAGTAACAAGGTATTGATAGCAGTATCGATACCGCTATCGGTACAGGTATCGGTAGCGGTATCGATACCGCTATCAATACCACTATTGATAGCAGTATCGATAGCTTGATTTCTTCATTTTTGGGCCGATTCTTCTCTTGGCTTGGGCTTTTGGGCTTTGTTGAGAGATGAGATCTTAGGCTTTTATTCAATATTTCTTCATTAACCTAAAATTTAAGATAAAAATAATTAATAGTTGTATATTAATTTATGTAAAATAGATAATGAGGGTTTAAAATTATAATAAAAATGTGATTATCATAGCGGGTCGAGGTTTCGGAGAGCTGCAGGTTGACGAAGAGTTAGCATAATTTACAATCATTCATAGATAGCTAGTTGGTGCTCTACAATGGACTATTCATGTACTTAGTCTTTTAGAGATGTATTTTATTTTTGGAGGCTGAGTGCTTTAGTACTGTTCAGTTGACTCTTATGTTTTAGAGACTCATTGTTCTTATTTTAGTTTATTAGATGTACTCTCTTTTCTTCTGTTGAAACATAATTATAGATACTTGTTCGCGGGAAAAATCGTAGCTTTCATTGACGTCATTGTACACTCTTTAGTAATAGTTTATCGATTACAAAGATCCGGTCTTTTTATAAGATCCGGTTACAACGAAATCAAAAGAAAAATAAAAGTTACAACTTTCCTTTTATGTCGAACGAATCGCGAGATCCTGTTTTGCGGTCTCTCGCTTTTGTGGGTTCTTCGCCTGCGCCGGGGTTAATCCGTGGACCACCACGCGATCTTGATCCGGTCAGATCTACACGGTATAGCAGGTGTTATTTCACGAAGGGAATAACAGCCGAGGGGATTATTTCACCAAGGAAATAATAGCCCGTAGTTATCGAAATCGACCAAGCGAAATCGAGACTCTTCTCGGGATCAAAGGCCAAGCTTTGATCCGGAGGGAAACCGTGTAGATCTCAGATCTGATCTCTCTCGAACTCCTGCCTTATTTGGCGTGGATGATCGCCAAGAACCAGATATGGAAGTCGAGTCTTCAAAGCTTCGAAATTTCAAGTCCAATTCTCAATCCAGCAGAGTTTCGGCTCCAAAAGTTCCAACCTTTGAAAAATGAGCCCTCCTAGACTATTTATAGGCATTCAGAACTATGCCTTGGCACAGGTGGCTGAGGCATCGAGCCACCAAAAGGTGGCCGAGGCACCGAGCCACCAAAAGGTGGCCGAGGCACCGAGCCACCAAAAGGTGGCCGAGGCACCGAGCCACCAAAAGGTGGCCGAGGCACCTAGCCACCAAAAGGTGGCCGAGGCACCTAGCCACCAAAAGGTGGCCGAGGCACCTAGCCACTAAAAGGTGGCCGAGGCACCTAGCCACCAAAAGGTGGCCGAGGCACCTAGCCACCAAAAGGTGGCCGAGCCACCTAGCCACCAAAAGGTGGCTCGGTTTTGGCCGAGTCCTCCAAATGTTGGTTTTTTTTGTTTTTCGGTTTATCTGAACTCTGATTTGTTGATCTGAACTCTGATTTGGCAGTCCGGATCCTGATTTGGTAGTAAATCCGCTTCGGTGTTCGAGTTTGAGTTCGGATCCTGATTTGGCAGTAAATCCGCTCGTCGTTGATCTGAACTCTGATTTGGAAGTCCGGATCCCGATTTGGCAGTAAATCCGCCTTGGTGTTTGAGTTCGAATCTGTTCTATGGTTGGATGACTCGTTGACTCACCGAACCGTTAGCTTGATTCCGCATGCGAGTGGATGTATTCCATTCTTTGCGTGCGGTTCGTTAGCCTCATTGCCTCGTTGATCCGCTTCGTTGCATGTCTTTTGGCTTTGGTATTATGGACTAACGATCGTGTTTGGATATGTCGCCCGATGGTTCGTTGGTTTGTCGAATCACCGTGCTGAGCTCAGTTAAGGGACCCATAGGCAGTTTTATAAGCCTACAGATACTCCCTCCAAAGTATTTCAGCCTCATTCTTTTATAGAAGAGTCTGGAATACTTTGGATATGATTGTCCCAACCTTCAATCGGTGTAACGGGACCTTGGAATGGCTTCTGTTCTTGATTCCTTCAATCCTTCAGGCTATTCGGTGCTTCGTCGAATGTCTGTAAGGGTTCCGGTGCTGCATTTATTGTCTGACCGTTGTCGGAATTCTGAACTTGAAGTCGATTCCTGATTTTTTGATCTTTAGCTCGTGCTTGTTGGTTCAACATAGAACTGACCATCGATTGTTGGTGTTGAGTCCATATATGCGATGCGTTGTCCGGTGTAGTGTTGTTGAGTTATCCTTAAGGATATTTTTAGAAAAATATTCTCCAGGAACTTCTCAACCAAATATAGGGAACCGTTTATACTCGTATACCTTATTGGAGTATTAAGAAGCAGTTTATACTCGTATACTTTTCGGAGTATTGATTCTTTCATTGCAACGCATTGATAGGCGTTGACCTAGGGTTACGCGTTGACCGGCGTTGACCCTAGGGTTTCGAACGTCGTACGTTGACTGTTTGATCGCAACGCGTTGACTGGCGTTGACCTAGGGTTACGCGTTGACCGGCGTTGACCCTAGGGTTTCGAACGTCGTACGTCGACTGTTTGATCGCAACGCGTTGACTGGCGTTGACCTAGGGTTACGCGTTGACCGACGTTGACCCTAGGGTTTCGAACGTCGTACGTTGACTGTTTGATCGCAACGCGTTGACTAGCGTTGACCTAGGGTTACGCGTTGACCGGCGTTGACCCTAGGGTTTCGAACGTCGTACGTCGACTGTTTGATCGCAACGCGTTGACTGGCGTTGACCTAGGGTTACGCGTTGACCGACGTTGACCTTAGGGTTTTGAACGTCGTACGTTGACTGTTTGATCGCAACGCGTTGACTGACGTTGACCTAGGGTTTTGCGTTGACCGGCGTTGACCCTAGGGTTTTGCATCGATATGCGTTGCCTTTCATTGTCACGCGTTAACCTTGGGTCTACACAGTTTAAGCTCTTAAGGTATTGGAGCGTGGCGTTCCCAAATGCTGGGGCTGTAGGACTAACTATAAAAGCTGATTCATGTGCGGATACAGATCTCATCCCGAAGTCGTTGGATGCTCAAATCACGAGACCAACTAATGAAGCTGATGCGTCAGTGACCCTCGCATTTATAGGATTTTTGGCAAACCCTCAGCCATCAACGGGTTTGATGAGCCTTTACCGACTACCGTTTGAGTCGGGCTAGCATGCAGATTATCTAAATCCGTTCCGCATGTGACGTTGTGCTAAGAGAGTTAACGCTCTTAGTGCTACGATATTAAATACGTAGACTTCGTCTTTCTCACGGGAATAGACTACCCGGCGACGCGTGTTAGGCGTTGACTTTAGGATTTTTGGCTAACCCCCAGCCTTCAACGGATTTGATTAGCCTTTACCGACTACCGTTTGAGTCGGGCTAACATGCGGATTGTCTAAATCCGTTCCGCATGTAACGTTGTGCTAAGAGAGTGAATTCTCTGAGACTCGCTGCTACGACTTCGAATACGTAGACTTCGCCATTGTTATGAGAATAGGCTACCCAGCAACGTGTATTAGACGCTGACTTATCCCTACTTAGGCTTCGGGATAGAATACCCCAGAATCGAACTCTGGTGTCTTTTTCTACAGAGAAAGACTAAACCGACGACGCGTGTTAGGCATCGGCATATCCTTTCTTTGGATTCAGGATGAAATTCCCCATACGTGTAAGGCATGGATTTTGGTGTTATTAATAACAACCTGCCACAATGTTGAATATGTGGGCGGGTGTTCTTTTTAACGGTTAAGAACTAACCGGCAGCGCGGGTTAAGCGTAGACTTATCCTTGCTCAGGTTTCAGGATAAAATACCCCAGAATCGAACTCTGGTGTCTTTTTCTACGGAAAAAGACTAAACCGGCAGCGCGTGTTAGGCGCAGACTTATCCCTGCTTAGGATTCGGGATAAACTTCCTAGACTGGAATTCTGGTGTCTTCTTCAATCGGTGAAAGACTAAACCGGCAACGCGTGTTAGGCATTGACTTATCCCTACTTAGGATTCGGGATAAATTCCCCGTACCTGTGAGGCACAAATTTTGAGAGTTGAAAAATGTGGTGTCTTCTCTTGGGGCAAAGACGAACCCAAAATAGGAGTGGAAAAATTTTATATTCTATCTCCCGACACTGAAGAAGAATAATTTTATATTCTATCTTCAGGTGGAAAGGAGACTCGAGGTGGGATCTCCACCCCCAGAATCCGGAAAGGTGAAACTAAGAGTGAGATCTCCACTCCGAGAATCGAAAAGATTTAGATAACCCTAACTGTTGGAAGGTTTGATTACCGAACTAAAGATGAATTTCTCGTTTATCGAGAATGAATTGTGGTTTTGGTCCTAACTGTAGGAAGGTTTGACCAAGTGGGAGGTTTGAGGTGACCCTAACTGTAGGAAGGTTTGATCACTCGATTTGAAAGTGGACCTCTCGTTCATTGGAGGAATCGAGAGGGGTTTTTGGTAATAATGGAAAACATTCCGACATTTAGAGTTTAAATGTGGATGTTTTACTTATCACTTTTATAGTGATTGGGTTATCCCTAAGAATATCACCCGTGGTATTCTTTCGGGAACTTCCCGATACATGAATAATCCACCCCCAGCTTCCTTTGTGGAACTGGGTCCGACATTGTACTCAGTTACTTGACCGGGTTATCCTTAAGAATATTACATATAAAAATTCTACAGGAACTTCCCGTGAAAGAAATGAAACAGTTTAGACTCATATACATGTTGGAGTATTAGGGAGCAGTTTAACCTCTTATACCGGTCGGAGGATTAAGAAGCAGTTTATATTCTTATACTTGTCGGAGTCTGTAGGGAGCAGTTTAACCTCATGCACCTATTGGAGGATCGCCATTCTAACCTGGCTTATCCCAGCGATATGACGCCGGCTTCAACCAAGGTTTGGATGCTATTCTTGAGAGCAAAGCAATCCTTGGTGGGATGAAGGACCATCCTGTGATATGCACAGTACTTTGGATCTGTCGTGTCGTCAGCTTCCTCCTGATTTGTGATAGGTGGTAGCTTGATCTTGTTATTTTCAAGGAGGGATTCGAAGATGGCTGGAACGTCTTCGTCCTTGAAAGAGTACTCTTTTCGGAGTCTCAGACCCGAAGTCTTTTGCTATTTTCGGAGTTGCTTTTGCGACGTCTGGTTAGCGTCAACAGCTGTTGCAGGTGATTTGCCTTTACCACGAGAGGCAAAGTTCGAGTTCGGAGGATTAGCCGTCGGTCGGTTCCTCTCGGCCTTCTTCCTTCGGAGGAAGCGTTCGACTTGTGCACCGCGCACCTTCAAGTCTTTCCAAGTGTCAGACGGTGCTGTTCCCATCGCTTCGAGGATGTCCAATGAAAGATTATTGTGACAAGTCTCGAGGATAAAGTCTTCACTGACCAGATCCCTGCAATTCATTGCTTTGTTTCGGAATCTCTTTACGAAGTTTTCAACTGTTTCACCATTTTTCTGCTTCTCGTCAAATAGTGTGCCAATTGAAATCTCGGTGTCATCGTCGAAGAAGTTAGGGAGGATGATACGGGTGTATCTTCTCTTCGGGAGCTTAGCGATCCTCATGGGAGCTTGAGGATAGATGATTCTCATGGTATCTTGAGAATAGAGTAGAGGAGTCATGGACGAGGCCATTGGAGGTGACGAAGTCAAATGATTCGACAAAACTACAGGATCTGCAGCTGGACTCTGGCCGGTCGACCGGATTGGTCACGGCGGTCGACCGCTTAGTGCACAGGCCCAGACTATGTCTCGGGACTGAGAGCGGTCGACCGATGATGGTGCTGCGGTCGACCGGAAACACTGTAATCGATTTTCCAGTTTTTCGTCGTTCTGACCGGTCGACCGCCTTGGGCACTGCGGTCGACCGCGTAGCGGTTCCGGGCCTGGGTCTGTTTCCTGCTCCAGTTGGGATTTCTGTTTAGTATAAATAGAAACACGACTTTTCTAGGGTTTAGAACTCAGATTGTAATCAGAAAAGAGATCAGGGAGGTTGTTCTTTGATCTAGAGAGATTGTGAGAGAGAGATTTTGTAAATCCAATTGATTCTCATAATCTAGAGAAGGTATTTTCCGTCGCCCTAATTATAACTCTTGTGTTCTTCAGTCGTTTTCTTCTTTACCCACTCTTGATAATTCCGCGATCAAGAGTGCTCGCACGGCGACTCGTATCAAGTTGGTATCAGAGCACTAGATCCTGTGAAGGGGG
>NC_033801.1:65857578-65858800 GCF_001876935.1 Asparagus officinalis | reverse complement strand
GGGTTCCTTGAGGAGTGTTGGTACAAGTGGTACGGCTTACGCCAGAAGTTTAATCAGACCGTTCAAGAGTACACGACGGAGTTCCAGCAACAGGCGATGGTCCTAAACATCGCAACGTCCGAGTACCCCATCTTCATGAAGTACATGGCGGGTCTGAATGATTACATCCGGAAGGAGATGAAGCTATTTTCAGTGGAGACAATCGCAGAGGCGAGTGTGAAGGCCATTGCCATTGAGGGCTGGCAAAAGAAGGGCAACGAGACAAAGGGGGATTCCAAACCAACGGGGAGCAAGACGGGTAGCTCTCAGTCTAAGGATGAGAAGAAGAAGGTTGACTCGGGGAAGGCAGGATTGACATGCAATCACTGCAAGCAGACAGGGCATGTGGCTGATCGTTGCTGGGATAAGTATCCTCATCTGAAGCCAAAAAGATTGAAGAAAAAGGAGGAGAAGACCCGGGATGACCGAACCCAATAGCAGTCTCAACCTTATGGCGGGAAAACAGGCCACTAAAGAAGATGACGACCCGAGGGAGCAGCTCTTTGTTCTGAAGTTGCAGGTCAAGACCAGTTTAGTGGATGCTATTGTAGATCCAGGAAGTCAGAAAAATCTGATATCTTAGGCGTTAGTACAGAAGCTGGGATTGAAGACGGTGAAGCATCCGAAGCCCTATCCATTAGGGTGGATTCAGAAGGAGGCGGGATTGAGTGTGGTGAACCAGTGTTCATTCAGATTTGCACTCCATGAGTCGTATATTAACGATGTCACATGCGACGTGGTTCCGTTGGATGTTTGCCAAGTTATTTTGGGCAATCCTTATTTGTGGGATAGATACGCAGTATATGATCAGCGAGCCCAAAAGTACACGTTTAACAAGGATGGCGAGCAATTCATTTTTCATTCAGCATCTCTCCCACAGGAGACGAGCTTGGTGACAGTGACTCAGGCTAAGAGTTTGGTGAACGCGGGCAGGAAGTTCGTTTTATTGTTCATTCGGCCGTATGAAGAGCAGCTGAGTAGGATGTGCTTGTCTACCTTGAGCAAGCGCCAGGAGGGAGATCTTGACAGGTTGAAGGTCAAGTATGCGGACTTGTTTTCGGAGATCACGGGACTACCACCACATCGAGGTGTAGAGCATGAGATTATGTTAACTGGGGAGAGTTCCTTACCTAACATAGGCCTATACCGCACATCAGTACTGGAGTCTGAGGAGATCAAGAAG
>NC_033801.1:65816234-65856578 GCF_001876935.1 Asparagus officinalis | reverse complement strand
GGTTTCAGGATAGAATACCCCAGAATCAAACTCTGGTGTCTTTTTCTACGGAAAAAGACTAAACCGGCAACGCGTGTTAGGCGCATGCTTATCCCTGCTTAGGATTCGGGATAAACTTCCTAGACTGGAATTCTGGTGTCTTCTTCAATCGGTGAAAGACTAAACCGGCAACGCGTGTTAGGCATTGACTTATCCCTACTTAGGATTCGGGATAAAATTCCCTGTACCCGTGAGGCACAGATTTTGGGAGTTGAATAAGATGGTGTCTTCTCTTGGGGCAAAGACGAACCCGAAATGGGAGAGGAAGAATTTTATATTCTATCTCCCGACAATGAAGAAGAAGAATTTTATATTCTATCTTCAACTGGAAAGGAGACTCACTAAGAGTGAGATCTCCACTCCGAGAATCGAAAAGATTTAGATAACCCTAACTGTTGGAAGGTTTGATTACCGAACTAAAGATGAATTTCTCGTTTATCGAGAATGAATTGTGGTTTTGGTCCTAACTGTAGGAAGGTTTGACCAAGCAGAAGTTTGAGATGACCCTAACTGTAGGAAGGTTTGATCACTCGATTTGAAAGTGGACCTCTCGTTCATTAGAGGAATCGCTCAATTTATGTGCCTCTCGTTCATTGAAGGAATCGAGAGGGGGTTTTGGTTGTGGCCGCCCCAACTGTAGGTTTGACCTGAAAGCAAAGGGAGTGGAATACAAGTAGCAGTAGAAATACTGGTTTGTACTGGCCACTCGATGAAGGGTTTTGACGTTAAGTAATCAGGACTTAACACGTCAAGCTTTGGAAATTGCCATGAATTGGCGGACAGAAAATTTAGTGGACCCACCGTCAATTGACTTGATCAGTGGGGGATTTTTGTGAGGAAAGATTAATCTGTCAAAAGGATCGAATCTCGTCTCAACAAGATAACTCATGAGAATTAGTGAATTTGATAACAATAATGGAAAACATTCCGACATTTAGAGTTTAAATGTGGATGTTTTACTTATCACTTTTATAGTGATTGGGTTATCCCTAAGAATATCACCCGTGGTATTCTTTCGGGAACTTCCCGATACATGAATAATCCACCCCCAGCTTCCCTTGTGGAACTGGGTCCGACATTGTACTCAGTTACATGACCGGGTTATCCTTAAGAATATTACATATAAAAATTCTCCAGGAACTTCCCGTGAAAGAAATGAAACAGTTTAGACTCATATACATGTTGGAGTATCAGGGAGCAGTTTAACCTCTTATACCGGTCGGAGGATTGAGAAGCAGTTTATACTCTTATACTTGTCGGAGTCTTAAGAAGCAGTTTATACTCTTATACTTGTCGGAGTCTTAAGAAGCAGTTTATACTCTTATACTTGTCGGAGTCTTAAGAAGCAGTTTATACTCTTATACTTGTCGGAGTCTTAAGAAGCAGTTTATACTCTTATACTTGTCGGAGTCTTAAGAAGCAGTTTATACTCTTATACTTGTCGGAGTCTTAAGAAGCAGTTTATACTCTTATACTTGTCGGAGTCTTAAGAAGCAGTTTATACTCTTATACTTGTCGGAGTCTTAAGAAGCAGTTTATACTCTTATACTTGTCGGAGTCTTAAGAAGCAGTTTATACTCTTATACTTGTCGGAGTCTTAAGAAGCAGTTTATACTCTTATACTTGTCGGAGTCTTAAGAAGCAGTTTATACTCTTATACTTGTCGGAGTCTTAAGAAGCAGTTTATACTCTTATACTTGTCGGAGTCTTAAGAAGCAGTTTATACTCTTATACTTGTCGGAGTCTTAAGAAGCAGTTTATACTCTTATACTTGTCGGAGTCTTAAGAAGCAGTTTATACTCTTATACTTGTCGGAGTCTTAAGAAGCAGTTTATACTCTTATACTTGTCGGAGTCTTAAGAAGCAGTTTATACTCTTATACTTGTCGGAGTCTTAAGAAGCAGTTTATACTCTTATACTTGTCGGAGTCTTAAGAAGCAGTTTATACTCTTATACTTGTCGGAGTCTTAAGAAGCAGTTTATACTCTTATACTTGTCGGAGTCTTAAGAAGCAGTTTATACTCTTATACTTGTCGGAGTCTTAAGAAGCAGTTTATACTCTTATACTTGTCGGAGTCTTAAGAAGCAGTTTATACTCTTATACTTGTCGGAGTCTTAAGAAGCAGTTTATACTCTTATACTTGTCGGAGTCTTAAGAAGCAGTTTATACTCTTATACTTGTCGGAGTCTTAAGAAGCAGTTTATACTCTTATACTTGTCGGAGTCTTAAGAAGCAGTTTATACTCTTATACTTGTCGGAGTCTTAAGAAGCAGTTTATACTCTTATACTTGTCGGAGTCTTAAGAAGCAGTTTATACTCTTATACTTGTCGGAGTCTTAAGAAGCAGTTTATACTCTTATACTTGTCGGAGTCTTAAGAAGCAGTTTATACTCTTATACTTGTCGGAGTCTTAAGAAGCAGTTTATACTCTTATACTTGTCGGAGTCTTAAGAAGCAGTTTATACTCTTATACTTGTCGGAGTCTTAAGAAGCAGTTTATACTCTTATACTTGTCGGAGTCTTAAGAAGCAGTTTATACTCTTATACTTGTCGGAGTCTTAAGAAGCAGTTTATACTCTTATACTTGTCGGAGTCTTAAGAAGCAGTTTATACTCTTATACTTGTCGGAGTCTTAAGAAGCAGTTTATACTCTTATACTTGTCGGAGTCTTAAGAAGCAGTTTATACTCTTATACTTGTCGGAGTCTTAAGACTCTGTCCGGTCGACCGGCGTGGTCACGGCGGTCGACCGCATCGTGCACGGACCCCAACTGTGTCTCGGGACTGAGATCGGTCGACCGATGGTGGCACTGCGGTCGACCGGAGAACCCTGTAATCGATTTTCCAGATTTCGTCGTTCTGACCGGTCGACCGACTTGGGCACTGCGGTCGACCGCGTCGCGGATCCGGGCCTGGGTCTGTTTCCTGCTCCAGTTGGGATTTCTGTTTAGTATAAATAGAAACACGACTTTTCTAGGGTTTAGAACTCAGATTGTAATCAGAAAAGAGATCAGGGAGGTTGTTCTTTGATCTAGAGAGATTGTGAGAGAGAGATTTGTAAAATCCAATTGATTCTCATAATCTAGAGAAGGTATTTTCCTTCGCCCTAATTATAACTCTTGTGTTCTTCAGTCGTTTTCTTCTTTACCCACTCTTGATAATTCTGCGATCAAGAGTGCTCTCACGGCAACTCGTATCAAGTTGGTATCAGAGCACCTAGATCCTGTGAAGGGGGAACCTGTGTATGGTCCTTACTCGCTCACAGTACAAGAAGCTTGGCGAGATCCTTAATTCCTCGGAGGGGGTCCAGAAATTAAGGAAGGAGAAGATGTCTGAAGCAGATAATTCAACAAGACTTGATGCCATGGAGAAGCAGATTGAGACGATCGGGACGACTCTTACCCAACTCGTGGGTCTAATCAACGGAGGTGACAAAAAGGAGGAATCTTCTTCGAAGGGTAAGAAGGGACTCTTCGAATCCGATGAGGAGAGCGAGAAAGCCGATTCAGAGGGGGAGACTGAGATGGTCAAGACTGCTGGGCATCAAGGGGGTAAGAATCATTACCAGAATCTGAAGATTGACTTCAAGGTTGAGATTCCTGTTTATGATGGGAGTATCAATGTGGAGAAGCTTGATGATTGGATCGAACGCATGGAGATGTACTTCACCCTCTATGGATATTCGTCCAAGGAGAAAATAGTGTTCGCGACATTGAAGCTTTCAGGGCACGCGTTGACGTAGTGGAAATCCTATTACAAACAGGAGAAGAAAGCGGCGTCGTGGAACAAGTTCAAGGAGCTACTTAGGAAACAGTTCTATCCGGTGGGATTCCTTGAGGAGCGTTGGTACAAGTGGTATGGCTTACGCCACAGCAGGCGATGGTTCTAAACATCGCAACAGACGAGTATCCCATCTTCATGAAGTACATGGCGGGTCTGAATGATTACATCCGGAAGGAGATGAAGCTGTTTTCAGTAGAGACAATCGCAGAGGCGAACGTGAAGGCCATTGCCATTGAGGGCCGGCAGAAGAAGGGCAACGAGACAAAGGGGGATTCCAAACCATCGGGGAGCAAGACGGGTGGCTCTCAGTCTAAGGATGAGAAGAAGAAGGTTGACTCGGGGAAAGCAGGATTGACATGCAATCACTGCAAGCAGACTGGGCATGTGGTTGATCGTTGCTGGGATAAGTATCCTCATCTGAAGCCAAAAGGATTGAAGAAGAAGGAGGAGAAGAAGGCGTACGTGATAGCACAGGGTCCGAAGGAGGTTCCCGGGATGACCGAACCCAATAGCAGTCTCAACCTTATGGCGGGGAAGCAGGCTACCAAGGAAGATGACGACCCGAGGGAGCAGCTCTTTGTTCTGAAATTGCAGGTCAAGACCAGCTTAGTGGATGCTATTGTAGATCCAGGGAGTCAGAAAAATCTGATATCTGAGGCATTAGTACAGAAGCTGGGATTGAAGACGGTGAAGCATCCAAAGCCCTATCCATTAGGGTGGATTCAGAAGGAGGCGGGATTGAGTGTGGTGAACCAGTGTTCATTCAGATTTGCACTCCACGAGTCGTATATTGACGAGGTCACATGCGACGTGGTTTCGTTGGATGTTTGCCAAGTTATTTTGGGCAATCCTTATTTGTGGGATAGATACGCAGTATATGATCGGCGAGCCCAAAAGTACACGTTCAACAAGGATGGCGAGCAATTCATTTTTCGTTCAGCATCTCTTTGTTCACTTTTTCAGAACAAGGATGACTAAGATTTTCAACATCTCTTCGTTCATTTTTCAGAACAAGGATGACTAAGATTGTCAACAACACAGTATATGATCGGCGAGCCCAAAAGTACACGTTCAACAAGGATGGCGAGCAATTCATTTTTCGTTCAGCATCTCTTCCACAGGAGACGAGCTTGGTGATAGTGACTCAGGCTAAGAGGTTGGTGAACATGGGCAGGAAGTTCGTTTTATTGTTCATTCGGCCGTATGAAGAGCAGCTGAGTAGGATGTGCTTGTCTACCTTGAGCAAGCGCCAGGAGGGAGATCTTGACAGGTTGAAGGTCAAGTATGCGGACTTGTTTTCGGAGATCACGGGACTACCACCACGTCGAGGTGTAGAGCATGAGATTATGTTGACAGGGGAGAGTTCCTTACCTAACATAGGCCTATACCGCACATCAGTACTAGAGTCCGAGGAGATCAAGAAGCAAGTTCAGGAGCTCTTGGAGACAGGAGTGATTGTGCCAAGTTGTTCGCCTTGCGGGTCACCAGTGTTGTTGGTGCCCAAAAAGGATGGAGGTTGGCGCATGTGCGTAGATTATCGGGCACTCAACAAGATCACAATCAAGAATCGCTACCCATTACCGCGGATCGATGATCTTATGGACCAGTTGGAGGGAGCGAGGTTTTTCACGAAGCTGGATTTGAAGTCTGGTTACCATCAGGTGAGGATTCGGGAGGAAGACACTTGGAAGACTGCGTTCAAGACCAAGCAAGGCCTGTTCGAGTGGTTGGTGATGCCGTTTGGATTGTGCAATGCTCCGGCTACCTTTATGAGGCTTATGAATGATTTGTTGCGACCTTTTATAGAGGATTTTGTGATAGTTTACCTTGATGATATCTTGGTGTACAGCAGGACCTGGGAGGAGCATCTTGTTCATGTTGAGAAGGTATTTGAAGTGTTGCAGGACGGACAGCTGAAGCTCAACGGGAAAAAGTGCGAGTTCGGGAAGGACGAGTTGGTGTATCTCGGCTTCATCGTAGGGAAGGGCCAGCGGAGGATAGATCCAGGCAAGGTGGAGGTGATCACAAAGTGGCCGACGCCGAAGACAGTGACTGAGGTGAGGAGCTTCATGGGGGCTTGCCAGTATTTGTGCAAGTTCATTCGACATTTTTCGACTTATGCGGCACCGTTACATGGCCTCACAAAGGCTAAAGTTCAGTTTGAGTGGGGAAGGACGCATGAGGAGGCTTTTCAGTTGCTAAAAAAGAAGATCTCGGAGGCACCGGTGTTGGCATTGCCGAATTTGCAGCGGACTTTCGAGGTAGAGACCGACGCGTCTAATTATGCGATGGGCGCGGTGTTGATTCAGGATGGGAAACCGGTAGAATACCATTCTGATAAGTTTTCGGGTGCTATTGTGAACTATCCAACCTATGACAAGGAGTTCTATGCACTATATCAAGCAATTAAGCATTGGAGGGTGTACTTGTTAGGGAAGGAGGTGGTCGTGCATTCGGATCACAAGCCGTTGGAGTTCTTACATGCCCAGACAAAACTACAGTAGGTACGGCACATGAAGTGGATGTCCTTTTTGATGGCTTTCAACATCATTATTAGGTACAAGAAGGGGGCGACGAACAAGTTGGCCGATATGTTATCTCGTCCGCCGATAAGGTCTTTATTGGTGGCGACGCGTATTCAGCCCTTGGTTCCTTTTGAGTATGTTCAGTTGTATGCATCCAGTAGAGACTTCGGTAGTGTGTTTGAGCAGGCGAAGGCTGGTCGAAGGGGGGAGTATGCACTTGGAGAAGATGGCTTGTTGTATCGTGGGACATCACTATGCATTCCGGAAGATGGTGATAGGTTGCAGTGGATTCGGGAAGCACATACCTCGCGTGTGCAAGGGCATTTTGGCATTCAGAAAACGCTTCTCAATCTACGGCGACATGTGTTTTGGCCACGGATGCTTGATGATGTGACCAAGTATGTTGGAGGGTGTAAGTTATGCTGTATTTCGAAGCCTTCTAACAGGAAGAGAGGATTGTACCTACCATTACCGGTTTCTTCCAGGCCGTGGGAGAGCATCTCCATAGATTTTCTAGGAGGGTTGCCGACTACGAAGCGCGGGCATGACTATTTGTACGTTGTGGTGGACCGGTTCAACAAGATGGTGATATTGATTCCTTGTAAGAAGACCGTGACGGGAGCGGGTGCAGCACAATTGTTCTTTGAGTATGTGTGGAAGCACTTTGGGTTGCCGAGCTCGATTATTTCGGATCGGGATAGCCGTTTTCTTGGGCATTTTTGGGATTCTTTGTGGAGTTTGATGGACACTAAATTGAAGAAGAGCACGGCCTTTCATCCACAAACAGACGGACAAACAGTGGTAGTCAACCGGACTATGGTGCACATGTTGCGTGGGTATAATTCCAGGCATCCTAAGACTTGGGATGAGAGTTTACCATATTTGCAGTTTGCTTTTAATCGGGCAATTCATGGATCTTCCGGAAAGTCACCATTTGAGACTTGTTATGGATTTTTACCGCCGAGCCCGTTCGATCTTGTGTTTTCAAGTGAAGCCACGGTGGACGGCAAGGAGGGGAGTGAAAGACAACGAGCTCAGCGATTTCTCGAGAAGATTGCAAATATTAATGCCACGGTTGAAGCTCAATTGAAGAAATCGCAAGCTAAGTACAAGGCGAAGCATGATCAACATCGGGTTCCTTGTAACTTTGGTAAAGGCGATATGGTATGGCTAAAATTGAGTAAGGAGAGGCTCAAAGGAGAAGGGAAGAAGTTGAAGCCTATTCGTTATGGTCCATTTCGGATTATCGATCAGATTGGCGACAACGCTTTTCGTTTAGATTTGCCACCTTACTTAGGCATGTATTCAGTGATCAATGCCGAGTACTTGAAGTTGTTTGAGCCTCCATTATTGGATGATGAGCATGTTGAAGACTTGTGGTTTGATAGAGAGGAGCCACTGAAAGAAGATTGCATTTTGGAACGGAAGACGACCACGATGAGGCGGGGGACGAAGGAGTCGTTTCTCATTGGACGTCAAGGCCAGGTCCCTAGCAAGGCCAAGTGGTTCAACAGAGAAGGAGGGGCTCGCGAGTTCCCTCAGCTGAAGTTCTAACTTGAATGGGACTTCAAGTTCCTAAAGGAGGGACCCATGATACGGGTGTATCTTCTCTTCGGGAGCTTAGCGATCCTCATGGGAGCTTGAGGATATATGATTCTCATGGTATCTTGAGAATAAAGTAGAGGAGTCGTGGACGAGGCCATTGGAGGTGACGAAGTCAAAGGATTCGACAAAACTACAGGATCTGGGTCGACCGCGTAGCGGTTCCGGGCCTGGGTCTATTTCCTGCTCCAGTTGGGATTTCTGTTTAGTATAAGTAGAAACACGACTTTTCTAGGGTTAAGAACTTAGATTGTAATCAGAAAAGAGATCAGGGAGGTTGTTCTTTGATCTAGAGAGATTGTGAGAGAGAGATTTTGAAAATCCAATTGATTCTCATAATCTAGAGAAGGTATTTTCCTTCATCCTAATTATAACTCTTGTGTTCTTCAGTCGTTTTCTTCTTTACCCACTCTTGATAATTCCGCGATCAAGAGTGCTCGCACGGCGACTCGTATCAGAGGAACTTAGTCTCACCTAGATCCATACCAATCGAAGGCGGCTCCACGAAGAGTGCCAACGAAGGACCGTACCATCAGAGGTTCATTACCAGAGATGACCCCTAGGTGCAATTTGAAGTAAATCAAATGCTGAGTGGGTGAACCTTTCCCATCAAACGACGTGAAGTTAATTAGGCTGAACTTCACCGGGTAGGGGATCGATTCTCATTCTCTTGGGTAGGGACAAGGAATGCCCGTCTTCTTCATATCTTGAGCAGAAATCAACGTATTGATTTTGCTCTCGAGGTTTTTAATCTTCGAGCTTTCACCTGAGTCTTCGTTGGCATTGTCATTACCACCCCCTGCATTGACGGGAGGATTATTGGCATTATGAGCTTCATTCGCATTTGTGTCCTCATCTTCCTGATTAACCTGGTTACGACGACTTGGTTCGCCTTGCTGGTTCATCAGTGCTTGGATTTGTTGGTCATGCATTTTTCTCATATTCTGCATGGCCATCTGCATTTCGAACTTGAAGCTCTCTTGTTGTTTACCCATGGCTTCTTCGAGCATCTTGGCCACTTGTTCCGCACTTATCATCAGTGACTCGCGGGGTTGTCCCTCGCTGGATACTGTATTGTCTGATGCGATAGCAGAGTAGGAATCTGATTCTTCATCTTCTGATGGTAATCTTGTCCGAACCCTACCATAAGTTCCTCGTATGATGGCTCCAGACTGTAGACGGGTCATCCGCCGGGGTACTTCCGGAATCGACTCAGGATTATCCTGTGTCGATGTCCCTTTGCTGGTCATATTAGTGGTGACCCTCGGAAATTCTCTATCTCCAACTATCGTTCTTCTTCGTCGGAAACGCCTAGGCCTTGGTTTCGGCGTTTCAGTACTAAGCCTTTCGAAAACCGAAACTCTTTCGAGGACCGCCTTGATGCAGTTGCACTCAGACAATACTGCCCGAATGAGTTTGGAACAGGGGCATTGAGTTTCCGGTCCTCGGGGACTCCTCTTCCTGGTTTTCCTCGTGCTCCCATCACGATAGTACAACTCGTCGGTTTGAAGGTCGTAGTAATCTATCGTGTGTCGGCACGATTTCTCAGGTATAATGTTATCGTCATCAGACAACAATGTCTCCTTCTGAGGGTGAACTGCCTTCTTAGGGCTCTCAAGAGTCACGCGCCTCGAGACATGCCTTTTTGGGCATGAATTTTCAGCGGGCTCTTGGACTTCGATGCGCAAATTAGCGCGCGCAACTGCCTTGAGCTCCTTGTCATGTTGGAGGTGGCGGCGACCCCCAGCATGTTGAGTCGTTCGGGGCTTCTTCATCGGGCTCAAACGTTCTTGAACTGGAGCTTTGCATCAGTCATCGGGAAGTGGACCGAGGCGCTCCAAAACGGACTTCCTTCTTCGGGATGATTCCGCGGGATCTCCCGGAGAAGCTATTGGAATTACCGGCGACTTTGGTCGGCTCGCCGGAGGTTGAACTTGCTTCGAAGGCTGCAATGATTGTGCCTTAGCCTGAATCGCCGCTTCAGACTTCGGCTTCCC
Source organism: Asparagus officinalis (assembly GCF_001876935.1). Lineage (NCBI taxonomy): Eukaryota > Viridiplantae > Streptophyta > Magnoliopsida > Asparagales > Asparagaceae > Asparagus > Asparagus officinalis. The sequence goes on along the minus strand of NC_033801.1, from coordinate 65,846,632 downwards.
ATAATATGGCGGGTTGGTGGCGGGCGACTTTTGGCCACTCTTCCTTCCTGTTAGGCCTTCTGCGGGCTTCTTGGACTTAGAGCGACGCGTGCTGCGATGACCAGTGCCACGAGCGGCTTGCGAATGCGCTCAGCTCAGTGGTCGAACTGATTCCGTGTGACAACTGGGAATGGCATTCGTTCGTTGGCAGCTTGGAGGAGCTGGCCCATTGCATCTGGTTGTTGAGGCTGTTTGGCCTCCGCGTCTGTCAAGATGCCGCGTTGTAAGGGGCGGATTCCATCGCGTGGATTCCCATCGCTGTGCCATCGTGGAGTTCTTTGGGGCGCAAACGTTGGGGTCGCGCTCTGACGGGCTCTGCTTGGAAAGAGTGACGGAGGAAATTGGCGGAACATGCTTAACCGCTGGTGAGGTTGGGGGCAAAACTTCACGACCGACGCAAACTTTGGCGTCCCATTGGGGGCTGAGAGCTTCGTTGGCATTTTGCACTTGCTTCATACCAAGCGAACCTTTTCTCCTGAGGAGAACTTCTTGGACTTGCGAGGGAGGTGGATGCCCGGACAGAGGATGATAGATACTCCTGTCCTCAGAACTTTTGCTGGTCGAATTCATACATGCGTACTCCTCCTCCGACGGATCGAGATCCACGGGCTGCGACGCAACGATCTCGGGGCAGCGAGATTGGTGGCTCCCAACTGTGGTTGCGCAGGATTTGTTCGCGGAAAAATCGTAGGCGTTTCATTGACGTCATTGTACACTCTTTAGTAATAGTTTATCGATTAACAAAAGATACGATTCTTTTATAAGATCGCGGTTACAACGAAATCAAAAAGAAAAATAAAAAGTTACAACTTTCCATTTTATGTCGAACGAATCGGCGAGATCCTGTTTGCGGTGCTCTCGGCTTTGTGGTTCTTCGCGGCCTGGGGCGTCGGCGAGTTAATCCGTGACCACCACGGCGATGTGATCCGGTACGGATGCTACACGGTATGCAGGTGTTATTTCAGCGAAGGGAATAACAGCCGGGGGTACTATTTCACCAAGGAAATAATAGCCTGTAGTTATCGAAATCGACCAAGCGAAATCGAGACTCTTCTCGGGATCAAAGGCCAAGCTTTGATCCGGAGGGAAACCGTGTAGATCTCAGATCTGATCTCTCTCGAACTCCTGCCTTATTTGGCATGGATGATCGCCAAGAACCAGATCTGGAAGTCGAGTCTTCAAAGCTTCGAAAGTTCAAGTCCAATTCTCAATCCAGCAGAGTTTCGGCTCCAAAAGTTCCAACCTTTGAAAAATGAGCCCTCCTAGCCTATTTATAGGCATTCAGAACTGTGCCTTGGCACAGGTGGCCGAGGCATCGAGCCACCAAAAGGTGGCCGAGGCACCTAGCCACCAAAAGGTGGCCGAGGCACCAAAAGGTGGCCGAGGCACTTAGCCACCAAAAGGTGGCCGAGGCACCTAGCCACCAAAAGGTGGCCGAGGCATCGAGCCACCAAAAGGTGGCCGAGGCACCTAGCCACCAAAAGGTGGCTCGGTTTTGGCCGAGTCCTCCAAATGTTGGTTTTTTTGTTTTTCGGTTTATCTGAACTCTGATTTGTTGATCTGAACTCTTATTTGGCAGTCCGGATCCTGATTTGGCAGTAAATCCGCTTCGGTGTTCGAGTTTGAGTTCGGATCCTGATTTGGCAGTAAATCCGCCTCGTCGTTGATCTGAACTCTGATTTGGAAGTCCGGATCCCGATTTGGTAGTAAATCCGCCTTGGTGTTTGAGTTCAAATCCGTTCTATGGTTGGATGACTCGTTGACTCACCGAACCGTTAGCTTGATTCCGCATGCGAGTGGATGTATTCCATTGTTTGCGTGCGGTTCGTTAGCCTCATCGCCTCGTTGATCCGCTTCATTGCGTGTCTTTTGGCTTTGGTATAATGGACTAACGATCGTGTTTGGATATGTCGCCCGATGGTTCGTTGGTTTGTCGAATCACCGTGCTGAGCTGTGCTAAGGGACCCATAGGTAGTTTTATACGCCTACAATACTGTTGGATACCTCTCCTCTATATTATGTTCCTTGTATTCTCATCATTGTTATATCTTCTTGTACCCTAACTACTTTACATTTCACATCTTCTAGAGTAATATTAATGGTGATAGTGAAACATGTCCATGCATAGTGTTTGGTGCATGGCAAGTTTGACATCTTTGGGTTCACCTTGGACTGCAGCTATGTGTAAAACAAGGGGCGTCACACCCTATTTATAGAGTATTATAGTAAATATCAGCCCTTGGATTAGACTTGATCCTAAAGTTAATCAATTTTAGCCTATAATCTGTAGCAGTAAACACGCTATTGATATTGGTATTGGTACATGTATCGATACCGCTATCGATACCAGTGTCGATACTTAGTCATCTTGTTCTTTGGTAGATCTTCTCTTGTGTGTATGGGCTTGGACTTCTTGGATTTTATGAGAGATAAGATATTGAGTTCCTTTGGGCTTTTATTCATTAGTCTGTAATTAAGATAAAATGGGTTTATTAGTGATATTTTTATTTAAATCAAATAGATAATAAGGGTATCAAAATGTAATAAAAATGTGATTATCAATTTTCCATTCATATTTGTATTTTAGCTTTTATACTCTATCATATTTGACTTTTGAACATGAGAGAGAGCCAAGAGAGGAAAATACATGAGAGGGAAAATTGTTTAAGGGATAGCAATCATTTTTCATTATATCCATTATTGAAAACTAAATATCTAAACATGTAAATGCCGAAGTTTCACCAAAACTATCAACCTACTCCCCGTAAGTTTCCCCAAAACAATGTAAAGGCCTAAGTGTTCTTGAATTATAATGAAAGAGATAAAAATATCTCTCTTTGATATTTTAAATGCTGGAGAGGAAGATGATAGATAGGTTGGAAGAGAAACTTAATAGGATTATATAGTCTTAGAGAAATATAACCATTGTGAAGCTTAGCTTTAGGTGAGAATTCTTTTTTGACCATTAGAAAAGATTTATATGTGGGTTAGAGTTCTTTAAAGTGGGTATATGATTTAAACGCGTTAAGACATACATTGGGAAACTTAGGAAAAAGATAAAGCCATAAATTTGCTTTTAGCAGATAGATTTGAGGGAATGTTGTTTTCAGAGGAACCATTTTATAAGACAAACTGAATATTAGGGACTAAAATCCAAATTCTAAGGTTTAAGGTATTATTATGCAATTTTTTAGAATTTAAAGGAGTAACATCTAAAAAAGCTCTTATTTTTTTAACACATTCACTTTCCAAAACTTTTTTCAGACGAATAAACACAAAGTTTACTCGTCTATTCTTTGAACCCACCTACTTTCACAATCACTCTTAGACATATTGAAATATTTTTAAATTAAACCTTAAGCAATTTGGTATAAAATATATAATATATAATATTTTTAAATTAAACCTTTAGCAATTTGGTAAATATAAATATATAATATACATGTGACGGGCAATGGGCGTGGAAACTGGTGTTCCCACCTCACCTGTAAACTATGTTTTTATTTATAGACACCCTACACATTGCGGTGGTTCGCGAACGAATGAGCTAAGTATGACAATATTAATTAGTAAGTATATACCCTAACCTTTTCATATTAATTAAAAAAAGACTAGTCAAGCCAGTCACCATGAGAAAAGTCTTGAGTCTTATGTTATGTATTGTGGATTTCTAAATCTCAATCTTTTTTAAGTTCAGGATAGATGGTTTTATATTTGTATGTACTTACTTATTTTCATATATACTCCTAACTCCCTCCTCCTGGGGGCGGTGGAGATGATCTCGCTAGCGCTTTGACGCTCGTTGTTTCCCCTCTTTTCAGGCAGAGAGTCAGGCGCACGGAGAGTCGCAGGTTGATTGAGTTTTGGCTTAGTCTCCATCTTTATTTACATTAGAGAGTCAGGCGCACGGAGAGTCGCAGGTTGATTGAGTTTTGGCTTAGTCTCCATCTTTATTTACATTAGTAGTTATTTATGATCCACAGTAGTTTATTATTTATTTTTAAACATTTATAGTTGTATTACATTTTTGGAAAGACAAGGTGCCTTAGTAACATTTCCATTAACTCTATGTATTGAGACATTTTATATTTCTTCCAGTATCAGTTGTATTTCATGTAATTCAATTGGGAACATGATTATTGACTATTTATTTTATATTTCTTCCAGTATCAGTTGTATTTCATGTAATTCAATTGGGAACATGATTATTGACTATTTCCATATATGTCTTCTTTATATATCATGTTCATTATATTATTACCTTCATTTGCCTGTTTTGTACCTACACCTGTTCTTTGATTCTACTAGAATGATATTATTGTGATGGTGAAACGTGTTATTGCACAGTGTGGGTGCATGACAGGTTTGACATTATTGGGTTCACCTTGGATTACAGCATTATATGAAACTAGGAGTGTCACAGCTTTACGATCACAAATTGATCATTTATAAATTTTGTTATACATGTGTGCATAGTGAGTGTGTGATTTGAAAATATTAACATGTGACTTTGCATACAAGTCCATAAATTTCTTATTATTGTCAATGCATTTAGTTAATGTTGAATCTAAGGAAGAAATGTGATTTTTCATGTGATTCAACTCATCATTTGACATAATCACATTGACATTAGAAGTAGAACAGTCATGATTAATGTTGAAAGAATTAAATTCATTCCTAATTGTTTCTACTTCTAACAATGCATCATTTTTCTCATGAGTTATGCTAGCAACATTGAAGATTAAGGCATTGTGATCCAATTTCAATTTTTTATTATTTTCTTTTGTGGAGTTTCTTTCATGAATATTTCCGGATGATGTTTGGATCATCCTTTTTATTTCCATTGGAGATTTGTTTATACTATTATATTTAACTTTAATTAAACTACTTTATAAATTAATTTTTTGTTTAAGATTTGTTTTAAAACTATGTTTTGAGACACCATTCATAATGATATATCTTTATGTGTTCTCTTGATCTCTTTGCATGTGAGTTATGATTAGCACGTTTTTATATCTATGTTTACTCACATATATGCCTTACTATATTTTTTATGCTTTAAAGCTTTTTGATAAGGGGAGCCTTCCCTATCCCTTTCCTTGTTTATACTCACCGTGCCTTTTTGATAGGGGAGATTTCACTCTCTTATTCTTATTATTCTTCCCCATTTTGACGTTGAAAAAGGGAGATGCAATTGGTCGACTTATAAGCTAACAATCAGATACTCAGATTTTCCAAAAAACCGACTTATCAAATTCAAATAAAAAAATAAATTAACTCCAAAAATTATGAAATTTAGGGAAACATTTATAAACATGAAAACAAACATGTTAAAGAAGAAATTTTTGAAATATCACTTCGTATTTGTGAAAACTTATTGTTTTGTAAAACGAAAAAAATACGAAGTTATGAAAAACACTATTTGATGAAATTTCTTCAAATAAGTTTTGAGATTCTTTTTAATAGATTGATAGACTTAAGAATAGATATAAAACAATATTATTTAGTCTATAATCCAAAAATATGATATTCTCTCAAAAACGTGTACGTGTATGAATTTGAGCTATAAGTATATACACATAAAGTAAAATCCTAAAATGCTATACCCAATCAAATAATCTTCGTTGAGCTCGATCTTGGTAACATGAATGAAACTTGATCTTGTATTTGACTTGAATTGCGATGGCTTTTTTCTAATATCCTTCAACTTCCAAAATATCGTCGTTGGCGTGCAATATTCAAATATCAACCTGAATATATATTGGAAGAAAAATACAAGCCACTAAAAAACATGATTAGAAATTGTTTGTTAATCATCAAAACAAGATTAGACAATAGGCTCATAAACATTAGACCTAACAATCTCCTCATTTTTGATGATGACAAACAATCTACATAAAGAGTATATAAAACATGCATGATACCAAATGAATATACAATTTATATTCCTCATGCATAAAATCAATAGACAACAAAAGCAAGATATACTCACAATATACTTGTTTTACTTAAGCTATTTTTGTTTGTGTAGACCGATTTGTGTAGTTATATTTATGTTGATAGTGGAGAATCTCCTCGATGGTGAGGAGTGGAGACATAGGTCGAGGGTTGACCGAACTCCGGGATCATTTTGTTTGTGTTAGTATTTGGCATTGGCGCACTTTTTTTGTTTATATTTTATATTTCCTATTGCTTAATTGCTTATCCTTGTTTATATCATTGTATACATCAATATTGCATAATAAGTTTTAATTTGGCATAGAAACTGGATTAGATTAGCAATTACCCTATTCACCCCCTTCTACGGTACATTCAGATCGTTATTTTCTACCATTTTAAAGGTAGCGTGATGGGGCATAATGTATACATCTAGAGTTGCAAGTGCATAACCAATCAAGTTATAGTATAAAAAGTTATCGATCCTATGAGGAAGGTATTGTAGGAGAATATCAAAATAGGTTCTTATGTTGTGTGTTTGACAATTAGGAGTGATGAATGTGATTGTGGAGAGATAGAGAGAGTGAGAGTGATTGTGTGTAAGTAAGCACAAAATGAGATTGAGAATGGATAGATAAAGAGTGGATGTAATAAAGAATAAATGTAATCAATAAGGAAAGAAAGAAATTATAAAGGAAAAAAAAATCAAGAAACAAATAAGAGAAAAAGCAAAAATTAAATGAAAAATTAAGAAATTAAGAGATAGATGATTCAATTAAAGATATGAGGAATCTAGAATTAAATCCACTAGCTAATCTCACTTATAAAATATAAATCATTCTTTTTTTATCACATTCTACTTTAGATTTATTAAGTATAGACAATCAAACCACTGAAGAAAAATATAACCTATCAAATTATCATCTAAGTAAAATTAATACTCATGAAAATACTAACAACTAAATAATAACTCTAGAATTCCTTCTACCAATTAGTTATTTAGTTAAATATCCTAAACATGAATATTTTAAGCATAAGAGAATGATCAACAACTTATAAAAGAAATAAAGCTAGTTTCATGCAATTTCTAGAGTTCCTACAAGAATTAATTCCACATCTAAAGAAAAGTTAATTTCCTAGAGGGTTCTAACCTCAAAGCGAATCAAAGAAAATAAAAAAAATAAACAGAAATAAAAACTAATCCCGAGAGGGTTTTAGCCTTAAGGCGAATAGTGTAATAAAATAAAATCTAACTATAAAATAAATTGTAAGAACTTAACTACAAAATAAATTGTAAGAATTAAATGCGAGAATTTAAAGCAAGAAAGTAAAGACATGAAAGTAAATCTATTCTATAAGCATAAAAATAAATCTAAGGCAAGAGGGTTCTAGCCTCTTGGCTATTTAAACAAGAAAATAAAGCAAGAAGATAAATTTATTAACAAAGAGGATATTCATATCCTAAAAGGGTTCTAGCCTCAAGGTGAAAGCAAACCTCCATCTTGATCTTCATCTTCATCTTCATCATCAAATAAAGAGAAGAAAAGAAAAATATGAAGAGGTAAAAAATATCTTTTATTAATTGCAACAAAAGTTATAAATTTGAAAGGTCTTCTCAGTTAAGAGTAACCCTCCTCTCTAAATGGAGTTACAAAATTTTTCACACCCTTAACCCCTCACTCTTTACCCCTATTTATAGACTACAGCAATGAATGAGAGCCTTTGGATTAAACTTGAGCTCCAAGCTAAACAATTTTAGCCTTTGATTTCGCTACAGTAACAAGGTATCGATAGAGGCATTGATATGGGTATCAATACCACTATCGACACAGGTATCGACAGCGGTATCAATACCGCTATAGATACCGCTATCGATAGTTTGATTTCTTCATTTTCTGGCCGATTCTTCTCTTAGCTTGGGCTTTTGGGCTTTGTTGAGAGATGAGATCTAGGGTTTTTATTCAATATTTTTTCATTAACCTAAAATTTAAGATAAAACAATTATTAGTGGTATATTTATTCATGTAAAATAGATAATGAGGGTATAAAATTATAATAAAAATATGATTATCAAATACGCCCACACCTAAACTTTTGCTAGTCCTCTCCCAAAGAAAGAAATTAAAAATCTTAACTTACTTTAGTAGGAATAGCGGTTGTATTTAGCACATACAACAAGTATTTAAACCCCTAGGTTACCCTAGTGGACGAGTTGTAGTCTCGTAAGGGTTTGCAGTGAATATACCAACAAAATTCAGTCAACTTGTCATTCTAAATAAGTTAGTAAATAACTAATTTTAATTAATATATTTAGACATTCTAATTGAAGCTAGTTATTACTCAAGAAAACGTTTTTATATATAATTCTAAGGTAAATCTCCTAGAAAATCTTTTCATTATAGCAATACAAAATCAAATCAAACTTAGAAATTTAATTTAAAAGTTTTGAAAAAAACATGCTAGCTCTTTGTTTTAAATAATTTTTAAGTCTCTTAGTCAAAATCATTTTTCAATACTATATATACAAATATAACTATATATTTTAAATAATTTTTAAGTCTCTTAGTCAAAATCATTTTTCAATACTATATATACAAATATAACTATATACATAAAAACATCGTTAGTATATTTTTTATTTCACTCTTTATTCCTTGGTGATTTTTTTCTACTTTATCGTACATTTAGGTGACCATTTAACGAGTTTTAGGCCAATGAATCCTAACTCAATTGGGCTTAAGTCATTAAGTATGGAAATACTCATTTGGCTTAATTACTCGGTCAACTTAGGCTTTATAAAATAGAATCACATTGAATTCAATAGTTTTCTTTTGCCTATTTTTTACACTCTTCTTTTGCAAAGTTAGTTTTATATATATATGTATATATATATATATATATATAGTATATTATATTATAGTCTAGATACATTAACTACTCATAGTGAGTTAGCTGAGCTCATATATATACTAGTATATATAACATATAAATTAATATTAAATAAAATATATATAATATTAAATACGATATATATATAATATATATCATATCATAATGATAGATATATAATATACATATAGTATATATATATAATATACGTATATAATAAATATAATATATAATATATATATATATATATCTATATATTATATTAATATTAAATAATATAATATATATCTTATAAATATTAATAAATATATAGTACATATATACTATTTATATATAAAAGTATGAATACGCTATATATATCTATATAATATAGTATATAGATATATATGATATATATATGTACATAATATATAATAGTATAATAATATATAGTATATTGTATAATATAATATAATAATATATATATAGATAAAATATAGAATATATATATATATATATATATATATATTATAATATATATAATAATATATATATATAACAGTCATATATGTATTATAGTATAATATACCATATATATGTAATAAATCTATACCATAAAGACATAATACGTATATATAGATAATTCATAATACATATAAGATATATAGATTATACATATATATATAATATTATATAATATAATTGTATATATATTATATATTATATAGTAATATATATATATAAATATATATAACTAACTATATATACAGATAATAGAATATTATATTAATATATATAATAGTCATATATATAAGTAGTACATATATTATATATATAATATATATATATAATATAATATTACTAATAGTATATAATATATATATTATATATATATAGTGTGGTGTTTGTGTTGTGTGGTGTGTTCACTAAAAAAATATCGTAAATCAGAAGGCAAAATATGAAAAAATTATTCAAACCTAAGCTAAGCATGCAAATTTTTTTATTATTTTAATTAGAAGTTTAAGTTAAGGTTTAAGTAAAGTGTACTACTTTGAAAATCATTTCTTAAGAAATTTATTTAGAATTATCATAAAAGGTGAACTTGAGTATATAACTAACTAGCGATTAGAAAAATTAAAATTTATCAAATAGATCAATTATTAATTAACACTATTAATTTGGCAAGTGATAATATTTTTATAATTTTTTTAAAAGAGAAAGAAAGGAGAAAAAACTTTCAAAACAAAAAGAAAGAGAAAAAAAAATTATGAAATAAAATTATGCCATAGAAAACAGAAGGAACAAAAAAAGTAAAATAAAAAGGAAAAAATAACTAGTTCCCACCACCACACTTAAATTTTGCATTGTCCTCAATGCAAACTCTATGATGCGCAAAGTAAAGCAAATAAAAAATAAAGCACTTACATTTATTCGGTCGACCTAGAACAATGATGATGAAAATCTGCATTTACCTTTTGTATGAGGAGGAGGAATTCAAAAAATTATTCTTCTTTTTTTTCTTAAGAATATTTATTTTCTCTTTTTTTCTTTTTTTCTTTTTATATATTTTTTCTTATTTTTCTTTTTTCTCTCTTTTTTTCCGCTCTAAAAGAACAAGAGACACTCAAATGAGAGAAGAATAAATTCTTTTTTATTATTATGAGATAAAATAGAACAAAAAAGGTAGAATGAAGGGTTCAATATGAAGAGCTCATATTCTACATCGAATCCTACTTTATTGCTAAAAATTCTATCCTGAATTTTAAATAAATTCAAAATGATATAATCAATGATGTGCTTAAATTCCTGTAGGCGTTAAAAATTACCTATGGATTCCTGCACGAAGCTCGAGATAGAGAGAATATGATAAATATCATTATCTAAGTCAAGGAGGATTATCTGATATCGACAAGTGAATGAAGCAAGTCAACGAAGCGTACGAACCAACAGGACGACATAATGACGAAGAAACAATCTGATCGGGAATTACATTTTACTCACGAAAGACGAAGCGTCACTCAAGTATCATCCACTCTATATATGATTCACCCATGGGAGGTAGTAGATCTCATCGCTAGCTTTCCGATGCACTTTGAATCACCTTATTCCGAGGTCAGACGAAAGAGTTAGAGCTAAAACTCTCGAGACAGTCCAGGACTGTATCGTACCTGCGAGATACCAATTGTGTCTTGTACATTTTGGCCATGATATAATTCGAATATGAAGAATATCAAAAGATAAAAGTTGTAGGTCTCTTTATCAGCTTTCCAGCGCATTTTAAATCATCTAATTCTGAGGTCAAATGAAAGAGTTAAGACTAAAATACCTAAGATAGTCCAAGCTGTCTTGGACATGTGCAAGACAGTCGAAATGACTCGCACCCAGGTCAGCTCCCAACGTGTTTTCTAATACGATTGGCTTTTAGAACTCTTTGGAGTCATCCATAAATATGTGGAGTTATCCTTAAACGTGTGAAAGCTGTTACACAACCGTAAACCTACCTAAACAGATAATAACGGTTGTTCTTCGACCCTATCAACAAACACGACATTCCTATCCACAAACACGACATTTGAAGCCTATAAATACACTCCTAGCACCCTCATAAAGGCAGATCTGAAGGGAGCCACGAATTTAAGAGAGGCTAGCAAGATCTTGGCAAATTCCTGTGCATAAAGAGTGAATTTCGAGAGATCTGAAGCCCCGTTCCCCCATTCCTCCGAATCAAACTTTGTTTTGATCTCGAGAAGAGTCATAATCTCGCTTGGTCGAGATTATCACTTCAGCGATTACTTTCTTTGTGAAGTAATAGGTTTAATTAATCTTCTGTCAACCGGATCTGATCCGCGACGGTCCACGGACTAACGCGTCCCCGGCACATGTAAAGATCCCACGCAAGCAACATGAGATAAACTGCTGTTGTATGTTGTTTGAAGGAATTATAATCTTTATATTTTCATTGTGTAAGAAGATCTTATAAAAAGATCAACTTCTTACTTATTTGAGTTTATTGTAACGGCTAAAGTTGTAATAGGTTCGATGAAAATGAAAACAATAATTTCTGACCCAAACACGCTGGTGACCACAGTGGGATCCAACAGTCTCGTCACTGAGGCTGTCATGCCGTAACTGAAGATCAAGATCCCAGTTGATTCAGAGGTCGAGTATGAGTTTGACGAAGCTAAATTCGAGGAATATTTCTCCTCGTCTTCATCAAAATCCTCCTCTCCCTACAAGTGCGGAAAGATCCCATCTTTGAAGGAAGCGTATTCATCGATGAAGGCTATAAATGAATTTGCTCACCATAACTCCTCTCCAATCAAGGAGTTATCCAATCAAGGTACGCCAACTCTGACGAAGAGGGCTCGTCAGAGGCGATGCCAACGCTAAGCTCGTCAAATTGCCAAGGCATTAGAACAAGTCGATGGAGTTCGCTATTACGCAGACTTGTTGTCTAGGAAGCGTCATTTAATCCAGCCGCCTCAACGGCAAGCTGCTGCTATTTCCTCAAAACCATCGACTGGAGAATAGGTTCTTATCAAAAGGACTCGTTCAACTTGAAGGAGTGCATCCAAAAGTGACGCGCACGTGCCACACGTGGGCGTGCCTTTACGCGAAATGGTCAAGGCATGCAGAAGGAAGAAGTGGCCAAAAACCACCAAAATCCAAACAAATTTGGGTGCCAAAGGCCGAAACAACACCAAAATCAACTACGTCGGCCTCCGAGCCCACTCGTCTTGCTCCCGTACTTCTGGTGAAGCCCTACGGCAGTATGGATCTGTCCAAATTTAAGATTCTGATGAAAGATTGCCTGGGTCCTCTACATGAAGATCGAGGAAAAGCTCTGGTGAATAAAACCCGAGTAGTTCCTCAGGTTGGGGGTCGTACAAACACTTCTGTTAAGCCAAAGATCGCTCAAAGATGTTCCACTACCTTCAAACAAACCAGGGAACCTCATTGTATGTGTTCGTGCACCGTGCACAAGAGGACTCCTAGCATTCATCACCTGGGGTTCGTATTGGAACCCGTGAGCCCGTTAAAACCTCACGCTCGCAAGAGGGTGGTTCTAAATGTACGACTCTTGATGCGACCTTGGATCATTCAAAGGTGATAATGAATCATCCCAATAATGTTAATAAGGTTTTTCATCCCCAAAAGAAAACGTGTTCGTCAAAAGACAATGTTATACTTGGGGTATCACACCAACAAGCGATGGATTGCTCCAATAAGCTGCACCATCAGGCTAGGGGTGTGAACAATTCCTAAAAGAAGGATATACAAGAAACTAACTCTCACTGTCCATGTGAGAGGCTTATTGGGATGGTATTATCAAAATGTAGCTGCCCTAGGACCATTTCACAAAGGGTCTCGATATTCGAGAAGCTTACCACTGAAGAGTCGAAGCCCAAGCCAAAATGCTTCCACAAGAGAAAATCCACCATTCAGGATGATGAATTACCAGAAGTCACCATCAACATGGTTGACAATGAAAAATCAATATGATGCTCGAATGATCCTAATCCTGACTTTAGCCCGGGAGGAAAAGTCAGTATAGGAATTGCCCAACGAATGTCTCGGCTCCAGTTAGAAGCCATCGGACATAGAGATTACACGAGGATGCATGAAGGACTATCCTCAGAAGATAAACTATCGGATATTTGCTCTGCAATTACCTCCAACGACACAGTGTCTAGCATGGGGGAAACAAAGGAGTCGTTCATGATCACTACCGAACAAGTGGCTCAAATTCTTCAAGAATCCTTGACCAAACAAAAAGAAGATTTTAAAATCAAAATGGAGATGGCCGTGTAGTGGGTCAAGGATTTACATGCTCAACAACTTTAGGAGTTGTCAAATCAGTATTGTGAATCCAGCCGTCGCCACAATACCAATCAGGTAGATAGCGACTTAGAGGTAGAGGAGACTATCAATGCCAATACTCCTCTTAATGACAAAGATGCTAGGGGTAGCCCCAACAATAATACTCACTGGGGGTGGCCCCCGCACTAATGACAATGCTGGGGGTGGTCCCATCGTTCCTCCTCAAAATCACCCGAAGAAAGATACAGAAGATGACGAGATGATGAAAGAGCTAGAGAATAAGGTCAATGCCTTAATGTCCGCTCAAGAAGTAAGGAGAATGGACATTCCATGCCCATATCCAAGAGAGTGGGATCCAATCCCATACCCGATGAAGTACAATCTAATTAACTTCATGCTGTTTGATGATAAGGTTCACCCACTCAGCACCTAATTTATTTTAGGTCCCACCTGGGAGTGATCTTCGGAAATGAACCCCTAATGATTCGGTCATTCGTGGGTACCCTTCGCGGGGCAGCCTTCGATTGGTATCAACGTCTCAAGCTGGGGAGCATCAATTGCTAGGATGACATGGAAAGCTTATTCCTCAACAACTTCTTCGACGATGACACTGAAGTGTCGATCGGAGCTCTTCTGGATGAGAAGCAGAAGGACGGTGAGTCAGTTAATAGTTTTGTCAAATACTTCCGCAACAAGACAATGAATTGTAGGGATCTTGTCACAGAGGAGTTCATCTTGCAGACGTGTCACAACAAGCTCTCCATCGATGTCCTCGAAGTCATGAGGGTTGTCCCCTCAACCACCTGGAAAGAAATAAAACTACGTGGAGAATAGGTCGAGCTTTTCCTCAAAAGAAAGAAGCTTAAGAGGGGCCAACCGATGACTAAAGTACCTATAACTACTGACGATATTCATCAACAGCCACGTTAGAGGCAACAAGGGACTCTTAATCCGAAGTTCTAGGAGGAGTATTCTTTCGAAGATGATGAAGTTTCAACCATCTTCAAATACCTCATCGCCAACAATAAGATCAAGCTACCACCAATTACAAATCAGGAGGAAGCAAATAAGATTTCGGATCCTAAGTACTATGTGTACCACAAGAGGGTCCATCACCCCACCAAAACTTGTATTACACTAAAAAACAGCATTCAAGCCTTGGTTGATGTCAACATCATAACGCTGAAAGAAGCCAAATGAGAATGACTTCCTCCGATAGATATATGAGGTTAAACTGCTCCCATCCTCCGACAGGTATATGAGGTTAAACTGCTCCCATCCTCCGACATGTATATGAGGTTAAACTACTCCCATCCTTCGACATGTATATAAGGGTAAACTGCTCCCATCCTTCGGTAAGTATATGAGGTTAAACTATTCCCATCCTCCGATGAGTATAAGAGGTTAAACTACTTCTCTGTGATACTCCAATGGGTATACGAGTATAAACTGCTTCCCTTATTTCCAGCGGAAAGTTCCTGGAGAATATTATATATAATATTCTTAAGGATAACCCGAGATCAAAGGTTTGTTCAAGTTTACGCCCAATACGCGTTGCCGGGTAGCCTATTCCCGTAACAATGGCGAAGTCTATATATTCAATATCATAGCACTAAGTTTAAGAGAGTTAACTCTTTTAGCATAACGTTACATGTGTAACGGACTTAGACAATCCGCATACTAGCCCGACTCAAACGGTAGTCGGTAAATGTTTATCAAATCTGTTGATGACTGAAGATTTGCCAAAAATCCTATAAGTCCGATAGTCATTGATGCACCAGCTTCATCAGTTGGTCTCGTGACTTGAGCACCTGAGACAACATCAATTACAACCGAAGTCTCCATGAGGAACTTTGAAAGCATTTGCAATGATAGCCATATCAGCTCCAAAAGCTGATCCTACAACCATAACTCCCTTGTGGTTAAATAAATAACTAACAGGATGTAAGCGTAAAATCCATACCTGCAGAAAAACCAAGCCCCAATAATTGGTCCGACAACCTTGATATTTACGCCGGTCAATGGGTTACAATGAAAGTCAACACCGGTCAACACGTTGTAATGAAGGTCAACGCTGGTCAAAGTGTTGCCAGGAAAAGTTAACGCCAGTTAACACATTACGATGAAGGTCAATGCGTCGACAATTTTTAGCCGAAACAAGACTCAGATAAATTTTAGTTCAAAGGATGATCCCAGGGAGTTCAATCGTAATTCAGATATGAATCCCCAATAAAGATAGTCAGTTCAACATTGACTCAATGACATAAGCTAAGATCAGAAACTAATACACCAGTTTCAGTTCGAGGCTTTAACAATGGTCAGACGATAAACACAGCACCGGCAGAATCTCAATTATTCGACAAAATACTGAATAGACTGAGAACTGAAGAAGTTAAGAACTAAAGCCAATTATAAGTCCTTTTACACCGATTAAAGATGGGGCCTATCACATACAAAGTATTTCAGGCTCTTCTATAAAATAAACAAGACTGAAATACTTTGGAGGGGGTATCTATAGGCGTTAAAAATTACCTATGGATTCCCACACGAAGCTCGAGATGGAGAGAAGATGATAAATATCATTATCTAAGTTAAGGATGATTATCTAACGCCCACACGAAGCTCGAGATGGAGAGAAGATGATAAATATCATTATCTAAGTTAAGGATGATTATCTAACGTTGACAAGTGAATAAAGCGAGTCGACAAAGCGTACGAACCAACAGGATGACAGAATAACGAAGAAACAATCCGATCGAGAATTATGTTTCACTCATGAAAGACGAAGCATCACTCGAGTATCGTCCACTCCACATATGATTCACCCATGAGAGGTTGTATATCTCATCTCCGGCTTTCCGATGCACTTTGAATCACTTCATTCCGAGGTCGGACGAGAGAGTTAGAGCCAAAACACTCGAGACAGTCCAGACTGTATCGCACCTGCGAGATACCAATTGTGTCTCGTATATTTTGGCCATGATACAATTTGAATTTGAAGAATCTCAAAAGATAAAAGTTGTATTTGTCTTTGTCATCTTTCCAACGCATCTTAAATCATCTTATTCTGATGTCAAACGAAAGAGTTAGACCAAAATACCTAAGAGAGTCCAAGTTGTCTCGGACATGTGCGAGACAGTCGATGTAACTCGCACCCAGGTCAGCTCCCGACGTGTTTTCTAATAAGATTGCCTTCTAGAACTCCTTAGGTTCATCCATAAATATGTGAGATTATCCTTAAATATATGAAAGCTGTTACACAACCAAAACCCACCTAAACGGATAATAACGGTTGTTCTTCGACCCTATCCACAAACATGACATTCCTATCCACAAACACATTATTTAAAGCCTATAAATGCACCCCTAGAACCCTCATAATGGCAGATCTGAAGAGAGCCATGAATTGAAGAGAGGCTAACAAGATCTTGGCAAACTCCTGTGCATAAAGAATGGATTTCGAGAGATCTGAAGTCTCGTTCCCTCATTCCTCCGGATCAAACTTTGTTTTGATCTTGAGAAGAGTCGTAATCTCGCTTGGTCGAGATTATCACTTTAGTGATTACTTCCTTTGTGAAGTAAGAGCTTTAATCAATCTTTTGTTAACCAGATCTGATTCGTGACGGTCCACGGACTAACGCGTCCTCGGCACAGGCAAAGATCCCACGCAAGCAACAAGAGATAAACTGCTGTTGTGTGTTGTTTGTACGAATTGTAATATTTATATTTTCATTGTTTAAGAAGATCTTATAAAAAGATTAACTTTTTATTTATTTGAGTTTATTATAATAGCTAAAGTTATAATAGATTCGATGATAATGAAAATAACAATTTCTGACCCAAACAATTCCGAACACTCTAAGGCATTCAATAATTTCTGCAGCAATGTGAGGTAGGTATTAATGGTGTTATACATTTTTAATTTCTTATTGAACTTAGATTTTTGTTTTGTAAAGTTTTGTACTCTAACAACCAATTCTTCCTTAACACTTTCTTCAACCCCAAGATTCATGGTTGAGGTATAAAAATTTGGTTGTTATTTATTTTCTAAGAATCTAAGTTCATCAAGAAAGAGTTCTTCAAAAGTTGTGTTAAAGAAGCATGTATTTAACACTGTTTTCTTGTTCTGAAAGACCTGATCAGATTTTTCTAATATCTCCAGCTCCTCATCAAAAATTTCCTCAAACTAAGATCTGACTCATTATCTTCTTCTTCTGGTCTTTCCTGAATGTGATTTATTTCTAAGGGCTGATTATTTGGTTGTTTCCTAGATTAAAAATGTTGAGATTAGTAGTCAAATTTCAAAAGGATAGCTTCATTTGACCAGTTCTATAGTTGATGAAAGCATTAGAAGTGGCTAAGAATGGTCTTCCTAAGATGACATGTATATGTCCTTTAGGGTTGGAAACGGGTTGTGTTTCTAAGACTATAAAATCCACTAGAAAATTAAAATCCCTAACCTTAATCAGAACATCCTCTATCTCACACATGAGGACTTTAACAGATCTATCAGCTAACTGTAACATGCATCTGGTTGGCTTTATTTCACCTACACCTAGTTGCTGGTAGACTGAATAAGGATGCAAATTAACACTAGCCCCTGAGTCTAAAAGCGCCTTATCGATGTATGCATTGCCAATTACACATAAAATGATTGTATAACTTGGATCTTTACGTTTCAAAGGTATGGGCTTGGAGAGCATATCACTGATATTGGCAGCCAAAAAGACTTTCTTTGAAACAGTTATTCTTCTCTTTTTAGTGCACAAATCTTTTAAAATTTTTGCATAAGATGCGATTTGAATAAGATGCGATCTGCATAAGATGCGATTTGTTGACTCGAAAATTTTCCTTTCTCTCTTTCACTTATGGCATTAGCTAGTTGACCAAATAGGGTTTCAAATCTAGCTATGGCTCGAGTGTTGGAGTTCAGTATTTGTTCGGTTGATTGCATAAAGGAATTCAAAATGCTGGATGTTTGAGTCAACATATTTATGGTTTATGTGGAGGCCTTAATTATGGTTTCCAAACCCTTTTCCAAAACATTTAGACATTTATCATGATCCGAATTTGGAGGAGTGTGATTTACAGCTTGATGATGAGGAGACTGATTTGAATATGGCATACTTGGTTATTGAAAATTTGTGTGAGAACTGAAAGGAGCTGTGTTTCCCCTAGAAATTTGTTGGTTTGAAGAGGGAGTGAAGTTTTAATTTTGGAGTAGTTTCCCTGAATCCATACAAATTTTGGATGATTTCTCTAATCTGAATTGTAGGTTATAGAAAATGGATCATTCACAGAATGTTGGAATACAACGTTAACATGTCCTAGTGGTTGAGTATTTCCTAAGAGAGGACATTCCTCTGAAACATGTGATGGAGAAAGACAGTTGTGACAACTTGAGGTCGAAACTTGATTGATTTGAGCTAGGGCTCGTTTTTTATTTCTAGAGCTTCTAACATACGTATAATTGTAGCCATCTTTACTTCAGAGGCTATGTTCGTCTCTAGGGATAGACCACTAGACTTAAGTTGGAAAACTGATGAAACAGGATCATCACAGTGCTCCCATTGCATAGTTTTCTCAGATAAACTCTCTAAAAATTTTCAAGCTTCTTCGGCATTTCTCTTCATGAAATCCCCTTGACATATTGATTCTAAGGACGTTTTTGAAGAATAATCCAATCATTCATAGATGATTTAGTATAAACATCATTTCTCAAGACCGTGGTGAGGACATTAGATAAGAAGATCCTTAAATCTATCAAAATACTTCCATAATGGATCTCCCGAGATAATTTTAAAATTTTAATGTTGTTTCTAAGCTTAACTGTTTTATGGATATGGAAAATTTTCTTTAGAAAAACGATGACAAATTCATCCCAAGTTGAGATAGAATTTATGGGTAAGCTATACATCCATTTCTTGGCTTTGTCCTTAAGAGAAAATAGAATAAATCTAAGCTTGATCTCATCCTCAGATAGCTCCCTAATGTTAATCATAAGACAAACTTCCTCAAACTCGGAGATAAAGATATACACGTCTTCGGTTTTATTTCCTAAGAATTTTATAAATATGTTTATGTAATACGATCTAAGCTCAAAATTAGTTCCATTGACTTCGGGTAGCTTAATGCAAGATGAGATTGCATTCCTAGTTGGATAACATATATCTTAAAGAACGGGTGGATTAGTGTAGGCTATTTCTTGAAAAATTGGCTCAAAACAGATTAAACGATTGGTATTGTCCCTAATCCAAGTTTGCATACACCTAAAAAAATTTTAAAAGAAAATTCTAAGAAAAATAAATGTTAGTTTTTTAAGGAAAACTAAAAAAAATCTAAAAGATGATGAGAATGAGGAAAAAGGATAAAAGAAAAACCTAACTAAAATAAATAAAAAAACAATCACTTGTGGCAATCACCCTAAATTCTAGGGATAAGCCTAAACTCAGCTAAACCAGCTCCTAACAAAACACTCTCTTAGTGAAATGATTGAAGTTTACTCAGTTAGTTAGCCATGTAAGGATAGTACTAAAGGGAGATCAAAGATCAATTAAGTACCTCATTCATTACGGAGCGCTTTACGCAACCCCTAAATTTTGTCTTAGACACCAACGAATTCAAGTAAACTTAAACCAGTTCACTTAAGGATTTCTTGTTCCTTAATGAGCTCAAGTCCTTAGGGGCCAATGTTTAATGAGTTTTAAAAGGCTTGAGTTTGTGTAGTGGGAAATTAGTGATTTGTGGGCTAAGCAAAGGGTGATGACATCCCACACCTTATCTTAATTAGGTTTTTTTTTTGCCTTTAAGAGTGTTTTCAAGTGTGTGCCAATCAAGATGTTCAAATCACTTTGGTGAATTCCTACTATTATATGCAATGTAAACCTAGAAATTAAAAGCGACTACAAAATGGTGATAAAAAGAAAATCTTTGTGTTTTTTATGGTTAACAATCAAATAAATATGAGAAGAGAGCTCTTGTTTGAATTTATTATTTTATTAGTAATGGTTCAAGTGGTGGTGAATTTTATTATGGTCGATGAAAATAAAATCTTTTTTTAGGTCCTAATTGTCTCTAATTGTAAAGAACTAACTAAAATGGTGAAATTAAAAATACTAGAAAGAAGAGTTACCAAAAGAAAATCTTTAAATCATTGATCTCCAATCTGTGATCTTTAAGCTCCAAGTGGTTACTTCACAAGAAAACACACAAGTTAAAGAACCAAAATAAATAAAACCTACTTCTAAGTATCTTCCCTGGCAATGGCGCCAAAAACTTGACGGTGCATAAATGTATACCTCTAGAGTTGCAAGTGCATAACCAATCAAGTTATAGTATAAAAGTTATCGATCCCACGAGGAAGGTACTTGTAGGAGAATATCAAAATCGGTTCTTATGTTGTGTGTAAGACAATTAGGAGTGATGTATGTGATTGTGGAGAGATAGTGAGAGTGAGAGTGATTGTGCGTAAATAAGCACAAAATGAGATTGAGAGTGGATAGATAAAGAGTGAATGTGATAAAGAATAAATATAATCAACAAGGAAAGAAAAAAATATGAAGGAAAAAAGTCAAGAAACAAATAAGAGAAAAAGCAAGAAGTAAATGAAAAATGAAGAAAGTAAGAGATGGAGGATTCAATTAAAGATATGAGGAATCTAGAATTAAATCCACTAGCTAATCTCACTTATAAAATATGAATCATTCTATTTTTATCACATTCTAGTTTAGATTTATTAAGTATAGACTATCAAACCACTTAAGGAAAGCATAACCTATCAAATTATCATCTAAGTAAAATTAATACTCATGAAAATTATAACAACTAAATAGTAATTTTAGAATTCCTTCTACCAATTAGTTCTTTAGTTGAATATCCTAAACATGAATATTTTAAGTATAAGAGAATGATCAACAACTTATAAAAAATAAAGCTAGTTTCATGCAATTTCTAGAGTTCCTACAAGGATTAATTCCACATCTAAAGAAAAGTTAATTCCCTAGAGGGTTCTAGCCTCAAGGCGAATTAAAAAAAATAAAAAAATAAACAAAAATAAAAACTAATCCTAAGAGGGTTCTAACCTCAAGGCGAATAGTGTAAAAAAATAAAATCTAAACTATAAAATAAATTGCAAGAATTAAATGCGAGAATTTAAAGCAAGAAAATAAAGATGTGAAGTAAATCTACTCTATAAGCATGAAAATAAATCTAAGGTAAGAGGGCTCTTACCTCATGGCTATTTAAACAAGAAAATAAAGCAAGAAGATAAATTTATTAACAAAGAAAAATTTTACATCCCAAGAGGGTTCAAGCCTCAAGGTGAAAGAAAACCTCCATCTTGATCTTCATCTTCATCTTCAATCATCAAAAAAGAGAAGAAAAAATATGAAGAGGTGAAAAAAATATTTTATTAATTGCAACAAAAGTTACAAATTTGAAAGGTATTCTCAATTAAAGGTAACATTCCTCTCCAAATAGAGTTACAAAACTTTTTATACCTTTAACCCCTCACTCTCTACCCCTATTTACAGCCTACAACAATGAACGAGATCCCTTGGATTAAACTTAAGCTCCAAGCCAAATAATTTCATCCTTTGATTTTGCTACAATAACAAGGTATCGATAGCGGTATCGATATGGCTATGGATACCGCTATCGATATGAGTATCGATACCGTTATCGATAGCTTGATTACTTTATTTTCTGGCTGATTCTTCTCTTGTCTTGGGCTTTTGGGTTTTGTTGAGAGATGAGATCTTGGGCTTTTATTCAATATTTCTTCATTAACCTAAAATTTAAGATAAAAATAATTATTATCCGTATATTTATTCATGTAAAATAGATAATGGACGTATAAAATTGTAAAAAAAAAATATGATTATCATAGCGGGCCGAGGTTTCGGAGAGCCACAGGTTGATGGAGATTTAGCATAATTTACCATCATTCATAAGTAGCTAGTTGGTGCTCCATAGTGGACTATTCATGTACTTAGTCTTTTAGACATGTATTTTATTTTTGGAGGTTGAGTGCCTTAGTACTATTCAGTTGAGTCTTATGTTTTAATTTAAAGACTCATTGTTCTTATTTCAGTTTATCAGATGTATTTTCTTTTCTTCTATTGAAACATAATTATAGATATTGTTGGGTACCTCTCCTCTACATTGTGTTACTTGTATTCTCATCTTTGTTATATCTTCTTGTACCCTCACTACTTTACATTTCACATCTGCTAGAGTAATATTAATGGTGACAGTGAAACATGTCCATGCACAGTGTTGGGTGCATGACATGTTTGACATCTTTGGGTTTACCTTAGACTACAGCCATGTGTGAAACCAGGGGCGTGACACCCTATTTATAGAGTATTATAGTAAATATTGTTTGGGTCAAAAATTGCTGTTTTCATTGTGATAGAATCTATTACAACTTTAATCGTTTACAATAAACTCAAATAAAAAGTTGATCTTTTTGTAAGATCTCTTTATACAATAAAAATACAAAAGATACGACTCTTGTCAAACAGCGCAACGGACGTTTAATACCCGCTGCTTGCGTGAGAACTTTGCCTGTGTCAGGGACGTTAATATCCGTGGACCGCCGTTGATCAGATCCAGTTGATAGATTGATGATCAAAGCTCTTACTTCACGAAGGAAGTAATCGCTGCAGCGATGATCTCTACCAAGAGAGATCAAGGCTCTTCTCGAGATTTAAGACTAAGCTTAAATCCGGAGGAATGGGGAACGGGTCTCAGATCTCTCGAACTCCACTCTTTATGCATAGGAGATCGCCAAGATCTGCTAACCCTCACTGTAAATTCGTGGCTCCACTCTCTAATTCGACAGCGTTTCGCCCTCTTGATTTTCTCCCTGGAGAAATGAGCACCCAAGCTCGTATTTATAAGCTTCGGAAGCAGGAATTTGGATAAGAACGAGGGATTCCTCCTTATCTTCAGTTAAGAACTGATTAACCATAGTATCAGATCAGTTGAGATGCTCGGGAACCAACAAATCCCGAGAGAATCTGTGAAAATCGAAAAATTATATTTTTAGATCAAATCTGACCGAAGCGTCACCCGGTGGCTCGGCCTAGCCGGGCCACCAAATGGTTACGAATAGAAGAGAAGTATATATATCAGTGGTGTGATGGTATAATATTCGCCTCAGTAGAACAATCACCCTCTGTTTAAACTACACGACATCAAACAAGATTGAAATTAAGTTTCACGAAAATTAATACATGTGGAAAGCATTGTAAGCCATCAATAAACCTAAATGGGTACAATAGAAATAATCAGATAGTTTGGAATGGAAAAACACA
Organism: Asparagus officinalis; assembly: GCF_001876935.1. Taxonomy (NCBI): domain Eukaryota; kingdom Viridiplantae; phylum Streptophyta; class Magnoliopsida; order Asparagales; family Asparagaceae; genus Asparagus; species Asparagus officinalis. Next base: position 65,822,648 of record NC_033801.1, on the reverse strand, counting down.
GTTCACCAATGCAACATATATTTCCTTCTCATCCTACATACAAGTCTAAAAGGGCGTCATTCTGGATTCATTTTGTGTACATATCTTTCCTTCTCATCCTACATACAAGATTACACAGTTCACCAATGCAACATATATTAATTAGACTCTCCTAATATATAAGCATCCAGCATTACAGGCAACAACACGAAAATAAGTAGTTTCTTGAAAGAGAGAGAAATAGTCATTTAATCTTGAAGCCACATCGAACTTTTATAAACATTAGCATTGAAAAACACACACTGATAAAATTAACATTTACCAAGATTACGCCTTTAATTAATTAGCAAAATTAACTTAAAAACACTATAAATGGTGTGAAATTAACCTGATACTCATCCCCAAACTTGTGATTAGAAGCAGCCTTAATCGCCTTAGCCAAAGTCCGATGCCCACCACCAGTATTGCTACAAAACAACATTCTTGAAGCATTTTCAGCCACCAGGATAAACACTGCATTAGTAAGCTATGAAAATAATTTCCATTAATACCTTCAAGCCATCCTCTAAGCCAGGGCTACGAAACGATTTCGAGGAAGTACGATTAGCCTTGTCAAAACTCGGCTTAAAAACTAACTTCAATCCAAGCCTAACCAACAATAAACATAAAATCCTAAATTAGCACCATATTTAACAAAAACACATTACTTACAATAATCAGCTATATGAAATTTCCCAACTTACTTAGATGTCACATCTTTTATGCGCTTGGCGTATTACAAAATTAGTGAAATTGATTATAACAGTTATCTTCAGTTCCTGACATGATCATACTTAAAATAAATGAATAAATTGTTAAGAAAACATTGCTTAGTAAAAAAAATTCACCTTGGCGAGCTACTCATCAGAAACCCTAAATGAATCGATTCGATCTATGCTACCTCCATGCTTCCTCAAAAAACCTTTTAAATTCCTTAGATGCTCCGAGCTCGCAAGATGATTGATCGCATTACAGCTACAAACATGAAAACTAACCAATAGAAACACCTAGAATCCTCAAAATCCCAAATTAAAAACCCTAGAAACCTCAAATCCGTACGAGGAGACGGAGCCGCCGAGATCCTGTACGTCGACGGAGCAGAAAATGCACCAGAACTGGTCCCCAGGGTTCGGGGCGCTGGGGTTTTGGAGGGAGGATCTGAGGTCGACGATCTTTTGCTGGGAGTGAGAGAGGAGAGAGGAGAGGGAGCGCACGGTGAGGGGAGAGCTGAGGCGAGCAAGGGAAGAGAGGAGTGGGTCTGAAAGAGAGGAGTGCGGATTTTTTTTGGGTTAGGGTTTTTTTTTCTCGGGGCGGGACCAATGAAATTTGGGGGAGGAGACGAATGAAAATTTTGGGCGGCATGTTTTAATTTTTAGTCTCCGTTTAAGTATTCAACGACGCGTCAGAAAAAAAATTTGCCATCAAGAACTTATAGCGTTTAAAATTTTACAAACGCTATCAAAAAATAAGACACATACAATCTATAGCACTTGTAACATAAACGCTATCGTTCAACGCTATAAAAAAACAGTTTTGTTGTAGTGATGCCCTCCGATATTCAAGTTAGTGATAGATAAGTCAAACTGTATGAATGCAGAATAAAGTTCATGCTTTGACCCAGTGTACCTTGGTGTAGTAGGGTTAATCACTACTTAGAGAGGATTCATGGGGCACATTGGTAATTTGACCATGCCAGTGAAGTCGGTGATCAGACTCCACTTTACACGCGTCAACGACCAGTTGGGTCAGTGTCAATGGATGTTAGCCTTGCATTTAATGCGATAGTGACAAAATGGTGGAAGTACGAACACCGTCCGAGGAGTCATTATGATTTCAGCTCGATGAGTCATTACGACTATGGTCATGCATTTAATGCGATAGCGAATGAGCGGCGAAGTATGGACACTAACTGGCCATACATTAAATGCGAATGGTGTTGATGAGATGGACATGTCATTCCGTCTTTCGAGACATTCTCTAGTGAAGTCCGATCAGAAGATGTTTTTTTTGTCTTAGGCTCAGATTTCTCTAATAGATCCCATCTTGAAGATGTTTTTCATCTCAAACTTGGACCGTTAGAAAGATGTGTTGGATAGCAGGTTCCTAACTATTTTGGTAATAGGTTATTGGGATTCCTAATCTATTTTGATAACGGGTTATTAGGATTTCTAATCTATTTTGATAACAGGTTATTAGGATTTCTAATCTGTTTTGATTTTGGTTTTAGAATTCCTAGCATGTTATTGGTTTTAGGATTTATATTCCTTCTCATCCTACATACAAGTCTAAAAGGGCGTCATTATGGATTCATTTTGTGTACATATCTTTCCTTCTCATCCTACATACAAGATTACACAGTTCACCAATGCAACATATATTAATTAGACTCTCCTAATATATAAGCATCCAGCATTACAGGCAACAACACGAAAATAAGTAGTTTCTTGAAAGAGAGAGAAATAGTCATTTAATCTTGAAGCCACATCGAACTTTTATAAACATTAGCATTGAAAAACACACACTGATAAAATTAACATTTACCAAGATTACGCCTTTAATTAATTAGCAAAATTAACTTAAAAACACTATAAATGGTGTGAAATTAACCTGATACTCATCCCCAAACTTGTGATTAGAAGCAGCCTTAATCGCCTTAGCCAAAGTCCGATGCCCACCACCAGTATTGCTACAAAACAACATTCTTGAAGCATTTTCAGCCACCAGGATAAACACTGCATTAGTAAGCTATGAAAATAATTTCCATTAATACCTTCAAGCCATCCTCTAAGCCAGGGCCACGAAACGATTTCGAGGAAGTACGATTAGCCTTGTCAAAACTCGGCTTAAAAACTAACTTCAATCCAAGCCTAACCAACAATAAACATAAAATCCTAAATTAGCACCATATTTAACAAAAACACATTACTTACAATAATCAGCTATATGAAATTTCCTAACTTACTTAGATGTCACATCTTTTATGCGCTTGGCGTATTACAAAATTAGTGAAATTGATTATAACAGTTATCTTCAGTTCCTGACATGATCATACTTAAAATAAATGAATAAATTGTTAAGAAAACATTGCTTAGTAAAAAAATTCACCTAGGCGAGCTACTCATCAGAAACCCTAAATGAATCGATTCGATCTATGCTACCCCCATGCTTCCTCAAGAAACCTTTTAACTTCCTCAGATGCTCCGAGCTCGCAAGATGATTAATCGCATTACAGCTACAAACATGAAAACTAACCAATAGAAACACCTAGAATCCTCAAAATCCCAAATTAAAAACCCTAGAAACCTCAAATCCGTACGAGGAGACGGAGCCGCCGAGATCCTGTACGTCGACGGAGCAGAAAACGCACCAGAACCGGTCCCCAGGGTTCGGGGCGCTGGGGTTTTGGAGGGAGGATCTGAGGTCGACGATCTTTTGCTGGGAGTGAGAGAGGAGAGAGGAGAGGGAGCGCACGGTGAGGGGAGAGCTGGGCGAAATTTTTTGGGGTTAGGGTTTTTTTTCTCGGGGCGGGACCAATGAAATTTTTTTTGGTGGGTAGGGGGAGGACGAATGAAATTTTTGGGCGGCCTGTTTTAATTTTCTGTCTCCGCTTAAGTATTCAACACGCCGCGCCAGAATAAAAAAAAAATTACGATCAAGAACTTATAGCATTTAAATTTTTTTCAAACGCTATAAAAAAACAAGGCACATACAATCTATAGCACTTGCAACATAAACGCTATCATTCAACGCTATAAAAAAATAATTTTGTTGTAGTGACTGGGAATTTCTGGAGGATATGCTGCAAGGACTTGGATAATGGCTTGTATCTCTACTCCAAAGTTTTCAATCTCTTTAAATGGATCCCTCCATGGCTTTTTCAAAGGGGAGAGGGGGCTGAGGCAAGGTGACCATTTATCACCTTATCTCTTCATCTTAGGGATGGAATACTTATCTAGGAGATTGGATAAGTTGAAGAATGAAAATAATTTCAAATATCATCCTAGATGTGGGAGGCTAAAAATCACTCATCTTGTCTTTGCGGGTGACCTTCTTTTATTTGCAAAAGGAGATATACTCTCAGTACAAAATTTGAATCAATGCTTGAGAGATTTTAGTGCTGTCACAGGGATTGAAGCTAATCCTGAGAAGAGTTTTGTATTCTATGGTGGAGTATCTGACACTGTTAAAAACTCAATTGGAGATTGTCTGGGTTTCAAAGAAGGTGTATGGCCGATCAAATAACTTGGGGTTCCTCTTCTACATAAAAGACTGTCTTACGTAGATTGCCTCCCTCTCCTTAATAAGATTTCTGGACAATTCTAGAATTGGATTGTGTCGCCCCTGGTTTCACACATGTCTACAGTCTTAGGTGAACCCAGAGATGTTAAACCTGCCATGCACCCATACTATGCAACAACAAGTTTCACTAATCACAACAATATCCTCTAGTGGAATCAAAAATAAACTGCAGGTACAAACAGGCAAAAGAAGGAAAACAACTGCAATTGACATGATATAAGAAAGAATGTCTCATAAAAAATCATGTCTCAATGAACAAGTCTAGAATACATTTGTCATCATGAGATATATGAATGTATCACGACATGGATCAACTAAGAATGTACAAAGGCTCACAACCTTTACAAAGTGAGAAAAATAAAGAAAACTCTAATAGCTGAATATAAGGTCTGTCTACTGTGGAGTCTCATCTACTAACTCATATGACGGCGACTATGTAAGAACTCCGTCATCATGCGACTCTCTGATGCTCTGAACAACCTGAAAGGAAAATAAAAATAAAAAGAACAACAACAAGAGTGTCAAAGCACTACAGCAAGATCACCTACATCCGCCCCCAGGGGAAGGGCTACTACAAGTAGTGAAAGCTCTATCTATTAAGCATAATCTACCTAAATCATTTGCCCCATGTCTAATGGAATTAATACTTAAAAATCTACAACACGAGACGTAGTACATCGAGCGAAGTAATCCAAACAAGGAAACCCTCATGTATATACCATATATCTCAAGTAGTAGATAACTAAATATTAATCTCAAACTAGAACTGAAAACAAGAAATACTAGAAAGTAAAGCCTCATAATCAACGTCAGCATATGTATCTCATGCACTCGCATAACATAATATTTCGGTCATCAAATATTTCAACAATGAGCCATGTCTCATTTGGCGTCCACCAAATACTCGGCTATCAAGTTATAAAAGTCATCACTTTTCTGAAATTCTCAACTAATAGTACATTCGTGCATGACACTAATAACCATTTCAAATTATGCGCATAACTATGCGGAAACAAAGATATAGGTTCCTTTACCTCTGCGCACACTCGTGTGGGTCGCGTGTGCAGTCAGCAACGAGCATGAGCGGTACACCGTTGGACGGCTCGTTAGCACATCACTATCGGGGATACAAGCGTGTTAGACCGCTAGAGGGGGGGGGGGTGATTAGGGTGGCTTATGCTAATCTAATCGGGCGAGTGAAAGCCAATTAAAACGTAATTAACAAATAGTATCTTGGGCAAGATGAGTGATCAGCGCAAAACAGAGTTTATGGTGCAGAGAAGTATGTCTAATATACGACAAGGCGAGTGGATTATGATCCTACGCTATGGCATATGGGAAATACTATGGCAAGGATATTAGTACGAACGAAGACAAGAGCGGGGTAAGCATAAATTAACTACAAATGTGATCACGGCGCGGCGAAAGAGTGGATCACGAAACGCAAATATACCAATGGCGGATGTTTACAGATAGTGAAGTAGTTGTGGAAAACAATGGCGGCCAATCAATACAAACACAAAGGATTATGTTTACGAGGTTCCGGGCGGCGGCGCACGACGCGTAGCGTCCGCCGGCCTCCTGCGACGAGCTCGGGAGGAGGAGTCCCGCACTATCCACACACCGGGCCGGTTTTGCTACGTTCCAACTGAGGACCCGAACACAGCGTGTGTGACAGACGCCTCACAAATACGAGATCCCTATGTATGCAAACCTTAACACACTACAGTGTTGGTCCTAAGCCACGTGTCGGCTGCCTCCCGCTGCAAGTGGCTCGGTTACGACACTCTCCGCCTAAGGCACGGTCAACGGACGCCCGACTCCTCTTGCGACTTCGAGCGCCGCGCGTCTCTTCACCACCAGGGCGTCTCCGCGGTCACTCGCCTCGGTGTAACAAGTGTATTGACTAAGTGAATCGAGCGTCGGACGAAGTTAAGGCACAATATAAATCAATTGGAAATTGTTCTGCCTAGAACAAGGGTGCAGAACGCGTGCATTAAGGGTCTCACGGTCTGTCAATGCCTCAGCAAACCCACAACCGGCGTAAATTATACTATGAATGTAAACTACAATAAGCTCAATAGGTTGTGTCGTGAA
>NC_033801.1:65792924-65815234 GCF_001876935.1 Asparagus officinalis | reverse complement strand
TCGGAGCCGGACATGGGGTGGTTCATGGCTCAGGCCCGTGCCAGAGGGGCGCATGAGCGGGAGACCCAAGAGAAGGACCTGTCGGACCAAGGGGCCCTCGTCTCACACTTGCTCAACTGACAAAGTCTATTGTAGGCGGAAATCGACGCTTCAACCTCCACCATCGCTTGAATGAAGGCTCAGCTGACAGCGGAAGAGGCGACTCTGAGGGACTTACAGTTAAAGAGCACGAACGTTCATGATGCTGTCGAAAAAGGAGATGCAGACTCTTCAGGCGCTTCGTGAAGAGAGCTCCGCTGCTGCTACTGCTCATGAGGCCAAGATCCGTAAGGAGGCGGAAGACCGGGTTCGAACGGATCGGGTGGAGAAGATAGCCAAGATCAAAGCCGAACTTACCTTTCTGACCGAGATGGACTAGGATCGACGAGGGATTAGTCTTTGGGTTCTTTTTGTCTCGCTTTTTGGTCATAATTCTGTTTGGATGGCTTGTTGCTAACTTGTTTGAACAATTTGTCACAACTCTGATTGTCTTTGATATTGGATGAATGAAGTGTTTATGCTTTTCATTATTTAATGTTATGTGCATATACTTTCTTTCTCTTGTTTCTCTTAGGATTTTTAGCAAACCCCTAGCTATCAACGGGTTCGACTTACCTTTACCGATTACCGTTTGAATCGGGCTAGCCATACTATTCCCCTCAGTATGATGAGTTGTCGAGTTGAATCGGGCTAGCCATACTATTCCCCTCAGTATGATGAGTTGTCGAGTAGTTTCTCTTAGGCTTAATCCTAAGACTTCTACTCTAACCTTTAGCCGTTTGAGGCACAGGTTTGAGTTAATTATAATCATCAGGTCATAGTTTGGTTGTATCGTAACGACTTAAACTAAAATGACCATTACCTGTGGGTGTGCCCGGAGGGTATGTCAATGGGTTATATCGCTTTGTAGGTCTGATTGTGTAGGTGAGAGTAGGTGAGACCATTCCATTGACAGTTCGACACTTCAGATGTGCCGGACCACTCGAGATTTGCCTTCACAGGCGAACTAGGCCAAACAAACGAGCAGCTCAGGTGAGACTCATTCTCACTGGCGAAGCGAGCTAGACGTTAGCAGGTGAGTTTCATTTTCGCTGGCAAAATTTGAAATAGTGGAGGGCGAGCCATGTGTTCGCAGGTAAAATCCATCCTCACAGGCGAAGTTCGAATTGGCGAAAGGCAAGCCACGTGTTAGCCGGCGAAGCTTTGTGCCTTCCAGCTAAGGCCGCGTGGGCTCGTCAGGTCGCATTAAATGCTATTTGAAAAAGCGACGTCGCTTATGTGTGCCTCGTTCAATGATGAATCGTGGCTGTAGTTTTCGAATCTGGCCATTAGATTCAATCATGAATTTTGCTTCGTGTTCTGGGTTTCGACTTGCCCGACTCGTTCCCTGTTTCGATGGTTTCTTTGTAACCGCCGAAAACCGAACTGTTGAGAGCGATTCAGGCCGTTGATTTTGATCGTGGCCATGCCTCTCAACCGCAAGCGTCTTGTCTCTTGAGAGCGATCTGGGCCGTCGATTTCGATCATGGCCACGCCTCTCAACCGCAAGCCGTCTCACCTTTAAATAGGCTTCGTCCCCTTCCTTTGAGGACTACTGTGCTCAGGGATTTCTGTTTGCTCGAAAAGTTTTTTAGAGAGAAAGGACTGCAGCTTTGTTTCTGACTTTTTAGTATGGCATCGAAAGCTAAGAAATGCGTTGCGAAGGAAAAGGGTCCCGGTCGCTATCCTGGTGGCGTCGCCGCCGGTATGGCCGCCAGCGCTCCTGGAACACACTTGGGTAAGTCTAGTGGGTCGTTTAACGACTTTGCATTGATGACCGACGCTAGGTCGGGAAGATGAGCACTACTCGTCTTCTTCAGTAGATTTTGTCATTTTTGGCAATTTTCCCGATTTGGGTGAAACTGGCTTTTTTCAGACGGATTCAGCTATCATCTAGTGAAGACGACTTTTGCTTTGATAGGAAAAATCGACTTTCATCGGGTGAAGGCGAATTTTGCTTTGACTAGCGAGTTCTGCTTTGGTCAAGCAGATTTGCCCTTTGTCAAGTAAATTCAACATTGCCAGGCGAAATTAGTTTTGCCTTTTCGAGAAAGTTTCTGACACCAAGAGTGGATTTTGTTCTAACTCCTTGGTTTTGCCTTGCAGCCACTTTTTCTGATGAGTCCCTCCCAAAAGGGGTAGCCATCGGTCTTGCCGGTGGCACGGGCAATGTGGCGCCTTCCTGATTCCCTCTTCTTGATCCAGTGCCCGCGTTTGCTGCCGACAAACCAGATGAGTTGGTCAAGAGAGTGATCGACCGGCATCCCTTGACATTGTGCGAGTTGACTACCGACACGGCGTTGACAAACATGGCTAGGATGGAGCTGAAAAAGCCTCAGTTCCTATTTGGTGACGTCGCGATTGACCCTTCGGCTCTACTGCTTGTGGAGAGCATATGGCTCCGTGTTGTGGATGGAGTCCACTACTACCTTCCTAGTATGCCGAGAGCGTTCTCAATCGTCGAGTTGCGGTTGCTTGCGGTTCCGAGAATGTTAAACTGGGATCTGACCCCAACTTAAGACGGGGTGACTTGTGGTGTCTTCATGGGCTCCACGGCTGGGTATGGGGTCGACAGCTCTTGCAAACGCGTGACCGCTTTGCGTCCTGGCCTGCTGCACAACGAAATTCCCGTCGGGGAGACGACTACGGTGGCGGAGACCTTCCATCATCGATTCTTCCGGGCTGGGGGGTAGTTTCCCCCGAAGGATTTCAAGGCTCCAGGGTGGATCCAGTCTGCGCCTGGTAGCAGCACTTGGTGGTCTAAGATCACTGAGTACATCTTGGTTAAAAATTCCGACCTTGCGGATACAGAGTTGTACGTGGCGATACAGGCCACTCAACATGGTCTGAAGATCAACGCTCCTTAGTTCAAAAGTATCCTAGAACTTTATTATCCGGACAGCGGTACGTTCTTCACTCCCAATGGTGAGCTTGGCATAATTCTCCATGAGATGTATGATGTGTCGGGGTTGCCTTTAGGAAGCTTCCCCTACGAGGAGTACGTCTCAGGTCAAGATGAGATTGACCACCTTTCAGCTCGGTCCCCTCTAGTGGTCGAGACCCTATGGGAGCTGCTCGGTCACTACCACATATACCTTAACACCTTAGGGGCAGTTGACCACAAAGGCAAGAAGAAGAGGGCTCTGGGGATCAGCCATAAGAATTGGGATGACTACCTATTCCCGGAAAATGTTGTCTAGGGAAGGCCTACTCTGCCGCTGGGTGAGTGTGACCTGGCCGAAGTGGAGAGAAGAATGGCCAAAGGGGGAGCCACTGAAACCCTTGAGCATGACGAGGGTGGGTTCAAATTTGGAATGACTTTCCACTCGTTCCATCATCAGGCTAGGTCCCCTATATCTGGAAAGGCTTTGTTCGCGGGGTACCTCATGCTGTGGTTGAAGAGGTGCGTGGTTCCCACTCATTCCTTCAAGGTGCTTCCAGTGGAGGTCGTCTATCTTGCGGTTTGCTTGGCCTACGAGAAGCCCCGTGCGCTGGTGTCAGCGGAGGTGGCCTGTATCCAAAGGGGCCTCCGCACATTGACGGCCTAATTTTGTCGTGTGTTGCGTGTTGACGAGGGGGAAGGTGAAGTCGTTAAGACTCCTAATCCTAGAGTGGGGATGACGTACACCTACTTGATGGCGTGGTTCGTTTACCACTGTGAGTGCTTGATGAGCACCCTAGCGGCTCTCCAGGGAGAAGGCTTCGTCCCGTTCGTCCAATGTCTGGAGAGATGCTCTTGGAAATGTAAAGACATTCTCCAGGGAGAAGGCTTCGTCCCGTTCGTCCAATGTCTGGAGAGATGCTCTTGGAAATGTAAAGACATCCCCGACATGAGGAAGACGATGTCCCACTTTGGTCACTACAATTTTCACCGATTCTTCCCCTACTTTAGTGGCGGAGGGTATGGCGAATCTCTCTGGGACGTATCAACGGTGGAACATAACACCGTCCTCTCCTGTGGTTCCTTTTGATGGTTGGTGAATATCCAGCCGGGGTATCACATCCTGCGAACAGGCCCCGTGTGCTACCTCGAGCCTTACATTCCTTGTAGGTCCACTCGTCAATTCGGGTATAGTGTATGTAGGGAATGTTAACCCTCATTTACATTATGAAGGAGGGTTAGTGGATGGCGCGCGAGGGTGGTTCTGGACCCACACCGGCTGCACCAATGGGCATGTCGAACTGCATGCTAAGGATCGTGACCTTTACCACACGCTCCTTTATTACCGGTGGTATCGGGGTGCCAGTGCGAACCCTTAGGTTTTTTGGTTTTAGAGTTCTTGCCTGGCGGACCATAGACGCCATCCAAGGGCAGCTCCTCTCCCCTCAAGGTGGAAGGGTCGCCAGACTATTGGAGAGTGGTTTTCAGAAGTCCCTGCCGAAGACACCGAGGACCTTTACATGGGTTTAGGTGAATTCGGGGCGTCTGAGGCTCAAGCTCCGTCTCCTTGCCCTTCGTTGGACCCTACCGGTGGGCAGAGAGAATCTGATGAGCTGGCCCGGGAGGGTGAACTCCTAGAACAGGTCTGGGAAATGATAGCTGGACGGATGGGGATGCCTGTTCTATCTCCAGGTAGTTCGCTCCTCTCTAAATGACAACGGGAGGCCGCGGCCGGCAGCTCAAGGGCGGAGGTGGCCAAGAAGGTCCGTCACAAGGAGGCGGCTGAAGCTATCAGAGCGGCGGAAGGTCAGGATGATGCTACTACTGTGCTAATTCCTGGAGTAACTACCCCTGTAACTAGGGCCGCTATGCCAGCTCCGTTTGCCGCATCAGGGACGGTCCCGACAACTCCGGAGGTTGTTCCCCCGTCGTCTGATGTGGGGTAACCGGCGGGGGCTTCGACGGCTTCAACGATCGTACCAGAAGGTAACCTTTAATATCGTACCCCTGGGTGTAAGGTCGAATCTGCCCTACCTAACGTTTGCGTTGACTTAATGTAGGTACGGTTGAGGGAGTGATCTCCATTCCTTTTGATGAAGAGGAGGGGGGGGACTGGAGATGAAGCGGAGCTCGGCAACTCAGGTAAGAGTAGGATCAAACACTGTTGATCTGCCCATGTTGATCTGCCCATGCTTGGTCAAACTCAATTTCTAGAGACTCCACGGTCATCCCGACAGCAACCTTGTCGAACTGCGCCACCACCATTTCGGTTGAGGAAATAGTTTCTCCTATTGTGGTCGCCATCTTCTGTAGGTGTAAATTTTGATTTCCCGAAATGAGGGTTTCGTTTGTATTGATAAGAATAGCTTATTACAAACTAATGAATCAAAATTACAATAGAAGCGGAGGGAATGCCCTCCTTGTTTAACGTGGGGACTTTGGTAGCGATAGGACGCCTCGCTCGGTTCTCGCTCCGAGTCTGCTTCCCTTGGACGATTCGATCTAGGTTGCTGGTGAGCTTTAGTCCGCAGTAGAAGCTTGTGTTGGTCGAGTTCAAGTCTCCGAGTTCGATGACAGTCAGGGCCCGAAGCTAGGAGAAGGTGCTACAATGCAATGATCATGCAAAGAGCCTGTCGTCAACTCAGTCGAGAGTTGAGAGCTAATGGTCCAGTTAACTGATTGAATTAATAATTAACTACGAACCTCTTTCCTGTAGTCAGGAGAGGCTCTTAAATAGAGGAGAGACGGCATGGTCACTTCCTTGAATCATGGGATGTGACCATGTACTGTTGGAAGATACCATGCTTCTCACTTGTACCATGAGCAGCCGCTTGATAGGATCGGAGCACTGTACTTCTTCCTCTCACGTCACGGGAAACGGGAAGGCCTATCCCTGTATGTGATATTGTGGCCGCTAAGTACTCTGGCGAGTTCGGCGAGCTTGTTGATTGCATGGCTGGTCATCTAAATGAGTAGGCGACTCTCAACCACTTGGACGAACTTAATTCGTGCAGGCAAATTAAGTACACATGCAAATTTCAATTATTTGGATGATCTTGACTCGTGCAGGCGGGTAAAGCGTGCAGGCTAGTATAGTGACATCGTGGATTTGATTGGTCGCATGTACTGTGGATGGCCGCTTAAGTGGTTCGAAGCACTGTAGTCCTTCCCCTCACGTCGTGGGAAATGGGAAGGCCCATCCCTGTATACGGCCTCGTCATTGCCTAGTACACAGGCAAGATTATTGGTCGTCTGGCTAAAATCTTGGACGTGCAGGTGAGCCTGGTGCCTAGATGGGTTTGACTCGTGCAGGCGAGTTCGAGCATGCAGGCGAATTCAAGAGAATTTGACCTATGCAGGCGTGTTCTGCCTCCAAATGGGTTTGGCCCATACTGAAGAGTCCAGCACGTGGGCGGAATCAAACTCTTAATGGCGGGTTCCCTTAGTTAAGGCAATTTTCACAGCCTACACTCATGCGTCCTCAACTGACAAGAAATGTACGCCTCTACTCTCTGGGTCTGCATCAAAACACCTCCTAAACCCGCTAATGACGTATTTGCAGCAAACGTTCTATCTCTTCTCAGAATAGTCAACACCGTTGTTGTGGTCAACTTAGCCTTTAATGTCTCAAAGACCTGCTGGCACTTCGTGCCCCAAACAAACTATACACCCTTTTGCGTAAGGCGTGTAAGTGGTGTCACAATATTTGAGAAGTCCTGAATGAACTTCCTGCAATAGCCAGCCAAACCCAAAAAAAACTACGAATTCCTATAACGGTTTTGGGTGGCTCCCAATCAAGTACTACCTCGACTTGGGTTGGATCTACTGCAATGCCCTTCTGGCTAATAACATGGCCAAAAATCTGACCTCGGATATCCAAAGCTTGCACTTGTTAAACTTAGTGTATAGCTGGTGCTCCCGTAGAGCCTACAAAGCTAGACGAAGATGCTACTCGTACTCTGTTCCGATCTCGAATAAATAAAAATATCATTGATAGACACGATCACAAGCTGATCCAAGTATGGACGGAAAACCCGGTTCATCAAATTCATGAATATCGCGGGTGCATTGGTCAGCCCAAATGGCATGACAAGGAACTCAAAAGACTCAAACTGAGTCAGAAAAGTTGTCTTGGGAATGTCCACCTCCCGAATCCACAACCGATGAAAACCAGAATGAAGATCAATCTTCGGAAAATGCTGCGCTCCCTGTAGCTAGTCGAACAGGTCATAAATCCTCAGTAGTGGATACCTGATCTGGATAGTGACCTTGTTCAACTCACGATAATCTATACATATTGAGTTCCTTTTGGCTTTTATTCATTAGTCTGTAATTAAGATAAAATGGGTTTATTAGTGATATTTTTATTTAAATCAAATAGATAATAAGGGTATCAAAATGTAATAAAAATGTGATTATCAATTTTCTATTCATATTTGTATTTTAGCTTTTATACTCTATCATATTTGACTTTTGAACATGAGAGAGAGCCAAGAGAGGAAAATACATGAGAGGGAAAATTGTTTAAGGGATAGAAATCATTTTTCATTATATCCATTATTGAAAACTAAATATCTAAACATGTAAATGCCGAAGTTTCACCAAAACTATCAACCTACTCCCCGTAAGTTTCCCCAAAAAAATGTAAAGGCCTAAGTGTTCTTGAATTATAATGAAAGAGATAAAAATATATCTCTTTGATATTTTAAATGCTGGAGAGGAAGATGATAGATAGGTTGGAAGAGAAACTTAATAGGATTATATAGTCTTAGAGAAATATAACCATTGTGAAGCTTAGCTTTAGGTGAGAATTCTTTTTTGACCATTAGAAAAGATTTATATGTGGGTTAGAGTTCTTTAAAGTGAGTATATGATTTAAACCCGTTAAGACATACATTGGGAAACTTAGGAAAAAGATAAAGCCATAAATTTGCTTTTAGCAGATAGATTTGAGGGAATGTTGTTTTTCAGAGGAACCATTTTATAAGACAAACTGAATATTAGGGACTAAAATCCAAATTCTAAGGTTTAAGGTATTATTATGCAATTTTTTAGAATTTAAAGGACTAACATCTAAAAAAGCTCTTATTTTTTTAACACATTCACATTCCAAAACTTTTTTCAGACGAATAAACACAAAGTTTACTCGTCGATTCTTTGAACCCACCTACTTTCACAATCGCTCTTAGACGTATTGAAATATTTTTAAATTAAACCTTAAGCAATTTGGTATAAAATATATAATATATAATATTTTTAAATTAAAACTTTAGCAATTTGGTAAATATAAATATATAATATACATGTGACGGGCAATGGGCGTGGAAACTGGTGTTCCCACCTCACCTGTAAACTATGTTTTTATCTATAGACACCCTACACATTGCGGTGGTTCGCGAACGAATGAGCTAAGTATGACAATATTAATTAGTAAGTATATACCCTAACCTTTTCATATTAATTAAAAAAAGACTAGTCAAGCCAGTCACCATGAGAAAAGTCTTGAGTCTTATGTTATGTATTGTGGATTTCTAAATCTCAATCGTCTTTAAGTTCAGGATAGATGGTTTTATATTTGTATGTACTTACTTATTTTCATATATATTCCTAACTCCCTCCTCCTAGGGGCGGTGGAGATGATCTCGCTAGTGCTTTGACGCTCGTTGTTTTCTCTCTTTTCAGGCATAGAGTCAGGCGCACGGAGAGTCGCAGGTTGATTGAGTTTTGGCTTAGTCTCCATCTTTATTTACATTAGTAGTTATTTATGATCCACAGTAGTTTATTATTTATTTTTAAACATTTATAGTTGTATTACATTTTTGGAAAGACAGGGTGCCTTAGTAACATTTCCATTGACTCTATGTATTGAGACATTTTATATTTCTTCCAGTATCAGTTGTATTTCATGTAATACAATTGGGAACATGATTATTGACTATTTCCATATATTTCTTCTTTATATATCATGTTCATTATATTATTACATTCATTTGCCTGTTTTGTACCTACACCTGTTCTTTGATTCCACTAGAATGATATTATTGTGATGGTGAAACGTGTTATTGCACAGTGTGGGTGCATGGCAGGTTTGACATTATTGGGTTCACCTTGGATTACAACATTATATGAAACTAGGGGTGTCACAGCTTTACGATCACAAATTGATCATTTATAAATTTTGTTATACATGTGTGCATAGTGAGTGTGTGATTTGAAAATATTAACATGTGACTTTGCATACAAGTCCATAAATTTCTTATTATTGTCAATGCATTTAGTTAATGTTGAATCTAAGGAAGAAATGTGATTTTTCATGTGATTCAACTCATCATTTGACATAATCACATTGACATTAGAAGTAGAACAGTCATGATTAATGTTGAAAGAATTAAATTCATTCCTAATTGTTTCTACTTCTAACAATGCATCATTTTTCTCATGAGTTATGCTAGCAACATTCAAGATTAAGGCATTGTGATCCAATTTCAATTTTTTATTATTTTTCTTTTGTGGAGTTTCTTTCATGAATATTTCCGGATGATGTTTGGATCATCCTTTTTATTGACATTGGAGATTTGTTTATACTATTATATTTAACTTTAATTAAACTACTTTATAAATTAATTTTTTGTTTAAGATTTGTTTTAAAACTATGTTTTGAGACACCATTCATAATGATATATCTTTATGTGTTCTCTTGATCTCTTTGCATGTGAGTTATGATTAGCACGTTTTTATATCTATGTTTACTCACATATATGCCTTACTATATTTTTTATGCTTTAAAGCTTTTTGATAAGGGGAGCCTTCCCTATCCCTTTCCTTGTTTATACTCACCGTGCCTTTTTGATAGGGAGAGATTTCACTCTCTTATTCTTATTATTCTTCCCCATTTTGACGTTGAAAAAGGGAGATGCAATCGGTCGACTTATAAGCTAACAATCAGATACTCAGATTTTCCAAAAAATTGACTTTTCAAATTCAAATAAAAAAAAATTAACTCCAAAAATTATGAAATTTAGGGAAACATTTATAAACATGAAAACAAACATGTTAAAGAAGAAATTTTTGAAATATCACTTCGTATTTGTGAAAACTTATTGTTTTGTAAAACGAACAAAAATACGAAGTTATGAAAAACACTATTTGATGAAATTTCTTCAAATAAGTTTTGATATTCTTTTTAATAGATTGATAGACTTAAGAATAGATATAAAACAATAATATTTAGTCTATAATCCAAAAATATGATATTCTCTCAAAAACGTGTACGTGTATGAATTTGAGCTATAGGTATATACACATAAAGTAAAATCCTAAAATGCTATACCCAATCAAATAATCTTCATTGAGCTCGATCTTGGTAACATGAATGAAACTTGATCTTGTATTTGACTTGAATTGCAACGGCTTTTTTCTAATATCGTTCAACTTCCAAAATATCGTCGTTGGCATGCAATATCCAAATATCAAACTGAATATATATTGGAAGAAAAATACAAGCCACTAAAAAACATGATTAGAAATTGTTTGTTAATCATCAAAACAAGATTAGACAATAGGCTCATAAACATTAGACCTAACAATCTCCCTATTTTTGATGATGACAAACAATCTACATAAAGAGTATATAAAACATGCATGATACCAAATGAATATACAATTTATATTCCTCATGTATAAAATCAATAGACAGCAAAAGCAAGATATACTCACAATATACTTGTTTTACTTAAGCTATTTTTGTTTGTGTAGACCGATTTGTGTAGTTATATTTATGTTAATAGTGGAGAATCTCCTCGATGGTGAGGAGTGGAGACATAGGTCGAGGGTTGACCGAACTCTGAGATCATTTTGTTTGTGTTAGTATTTGGCATTGGTGCACTTTTTTTGTTTATATTTTATATTTCCTATTGCTTAATTGCTTATCCTTGTTTATATCATTGTATACATCAATATTGCATAATAAGTTTTAATTTGGCATAGAAACTGGATTAGATTAGCAATTACCCTATTCACCCCCTTCTAGGTTACATTCAGATCGTTATTTTCTACCATTTTAAAGGTAGCGTGATGGGGCATAATGTATACATCTAGAGTTGCAAGTGCATAACCAATCAAGTTATAGAATAAAAAGTTATCGATCCTATGAGGAAGGTATTGTATGAGAATATCAAAATAGGTTCTTATGTTGTGTGTATGACAATTAGGAGTGATGAATGTGATTGTGGAGAGATAGAGAGAGTGAGAGTGATTGTGTGTAAGTAATCACAAAATGAGATTGAGAATGGATAGATAAAGAGTGGATGTAATAAAGAATAAATGTAATCAATAAGGAAAGAAAGAAATTACAAAGGAAAAAAATCAAGAAACAAATAAGAGAAAAATCAAAAATTAAATAAAAAATTAAGAAATTAAGAGATAGATGATTCAATTAAAGATATGAGGAATCTAGAATTAAATCCACTAGCTAATCTCACTTATAAAATATGAATCATTCTTTTTTTATCACATTCTACTTTAGATTTATTAAGTATAGACAATCAAACCACTGAAGAAAAACATAACCTATCAAATTATCATCTAAGTAAAATTAATACTCATGAAAATAATAACACCTAAATAGTAACTCTAGAATTCCTTCTACCAATTAGTTATTTAGTTAAATATCCTAAACATGAATATTTTAAGCATAAGAGAATGATCAACAACTTATAAAAGAAATAAAGCTAGTTTCATGCAATTTCTAGAGTTCCTACAAGAATTAATTCCACATCTAAAGAAAAGTTAATTTCCTAGAGGGTTCTAACATCAAAGCGAATCAAAGAAAATAAAAAAATAAACAGAAATAAAAACTAATCCCGAGAGGGTTCTAGCCTTAAGAAGAATAGTGTAATAAAATAAAATCTAACTATAAAATAAATGGTAAGAACTTAACTACAAAATAAATTGCAAGAATTAAATGCGAGAATTTAAAGTAAGAAAGTAAAGACATGAAAGTAAATCTATGCTATAAGCTTGAAAATAAATCTAAGACAAGAGGGTTCTAGCCTCATGGCTATTTTAACAAGAAAATAAAGCAAGAAGATAAATTTATTAACAAAGAGGATATTCATATCCCAAAAGGGTTCTAGCCTCAAGGTGAAAGCAAACCTCCATCTTGATCTTCATCTTCATCTTCATCTTCATCTTCATCATCAAATAAAGAGAAGAAAAGAAAAATATGAAGAGGTAAAAAATATCTTTTATTAATTGCAACAAAAGTTATAAATTTGAAAGGTCTTCACAATTAAGAGTAACCCTCCTCTCTAAATGGAGTTACAAAATTTTTCACACCCTCAACCCCTCACTCTTTACCCCTATTTATAGACTACAGCAATGAATGAGAGCCTTTGGATTAAACTTGAGCTCCAAGCTAAACAATTTTAGCCTTTGCTTTCTCTACAGTAACAAGGTATCGATAGAGGCATTGATATGGGTATCAATACCACTATCGACATGGGTATCGACAGCGGTATCAATACCGCTATAGATACCGCTATTGATAGTTTGATTTCTTCATTTTCTGGCCGATTCTTCTCTTAGCTTGGGCTTTTGGGCTTTGTTGAGAGATGAGATCTAGGGTTTTTATTCAATATTTTTTCATTAACCTAAAATTTAAGATAAAACAATTATTAGTGGTATATTTATTCATGTAAAATAGATAATGAGGGTATAAAATTATAATAAAAATATGATTATTAAATACGCCCACACCTAAACTTTTGCTAGTCCTCTCCCAAAGAAAGAAATTAAAAATCTTAACTTACTTTAGTAGGAATAGCGGTTGTATTTAGCACATACAACAAGTATTTAAACCCCTAAGTTACCCTAGTGGACGAGTTGTAGTCTCGTAAGGGTTTGCAGTGAATATACCCACAAAATTCAGTCAACTTGTCATTCTAAATAAGTTAGTAAATAACTAATTTTAATTAATATATTTAGACATTCTAATTGAAGCTAGTTATTACTAAAGAAAACGTTTTTATATATAACTCTAAGGTAAATCTCCTAGAAAATCTTTTCATTATAGCAATACAAAACCAAGTCAAACTTAGAAATTTAATTTAAAAGTTTTGAAAAAAACATGCTAGCTCTTTGTTTTAAATAATTTTTAAGTCTCTTAGTCAAAATCATTTTTCAATACTATATATACAAATATAACTATATATATAAAAACATCGTTAGTATATTTTTTATTTCACTCTTTATTACTTGGTGATTTTTTCTACTTTATCGTACTTTTAGGTGACCATTTAACGAGTTTTAGGCCAATGAATCCTAACTCAATTGGGCTTAGGTCATTAAATATGGAAATACTCATTTGGCTTAATTACTCGGTCAATTTAGGCTTTATAAAATAGAATCACATTGAATTCAATAGTTTTCTTTTGCCTATTTTTTACACTCTTCTTTTGCAAAGTTAGTTTTTTAATATATATATATATATATATATATATATATATATATATATATATATATATATATATATATATATATATATATATATATATATATATATATATATATATATATATATATATATATATATATATATATTATTAATTTGGCAAGTGACAATATTTTTATAATTTTTTTAAAAGAGAAAGAAAGGAGAAAAAACTTTCAAAACAAAAAGAAAGAGAAAAAAATTATGAAATAAAATTATGCCATAGAAAAAAGAAGGAACAAAAAAAGTAAAATAAAAAGGAAAAAATAACTAGTTCCCACAATCACACTTAAATTTTGCATTGTTTTCAATGCAAACTCTATGATGCGCAAAATAAAGCAGATAAAAAATAAATCCCTTACATTTATTCGGTCGACCTAGAACAATGATGATGAAAATCTGCATTTACCTTTTCTATGAGGAGGAGGAATTCAAAAAATTATTCTTCTTTTTTTTCTTAAGAATATTTATTTTCTCTTTTTTCTTTTCATATATTTTTTCTTATTTTTCTTTTTTCTCTCTTTTTTTCCGCTCTAAAAGAACAAGAAACACTCAAATGAGAGAAGAATAAATTCTTTTTATTATTATGAGATAAAATAGAACAAAGAAGGTAGAATGAAGGGTTCAATATGAAGAGCTCATATTCTACATCGAATCCTACTTTATTGCTAAAAATTCTATCCCGAATTTTAAATAAATTCAAAATGATATAATCAATGATGTGCTTAAATTCATGTAGGCGTTAAAAATTACCTATGGATTCCTGCACGAAGCTTGAGATAGAGAAAATACGATAAATATCATTATCTAATTCAAGGAGGATTATCTGATATTGACAAGTGAATGAAGCAAGTCAACGAAGCGTACGAACCAACAGGACGACAGAATGACGAAGAAACAATTTGATCGGGAATTACATTTTACTCACGAAAGACGAAGCGTCACTCAAGTATCATCCACTCTATATATGATTCACCCATGGGAGGTAGTAGATCTCATCACTAGCTTTCCGATGCACTTTGAATCACCTTATTCCGAGGTCAGACGAAAGAGTTAGAGCTAAAACAGTCGAGACAGTCCAGGACTGTATCGTACCTGCGAGATACCAATTGTGTCTCGTACATTTTGGCCATGATATAATTCGAATATGAAGAATCTCAAAAGATAAAAGTTGTAGGTCTCTTTATCAGATTTCCAACGCATTTTAAATCATCTAATTCTGAGGTCAAATGAAAGAGTTAAGACTAAAATACCTAAGATAGTCAAAGCTGTCTTGGACATGTGCAAGACAGTCGAAATGACTCACACCCAGGTCAGCTCCCAACGTGTTTTCTAATAAGATTGTCTTTTAGAACTCTTTGGAGTCATCCATAAATATGTGGAGTTATCCTTAAACGTGTGAAAGCTGTTACACAACCGAAAACCTACGTAAACAGATAATAACGGTTGTTCTTCGACCCTATCCACAAACACGAAATTCCTATCCACAAACACGACATTTTGAAGCCTATAAATACACTCCTAGCACCCTCATAAAGGCAGATATGAAGGGAGCCACAAATTTAAGAGAGGCTAGAGAGATCTTGGCAAATTCTTGTGCATAAAGAGTGAATTTCGAGAGATCTGAAGCCCCGTTCCCCCATTCCTCCGAATCAAACTTTGTTTTGATCTCGAGAAGAGTCATAATCTCGCTTGGTCGAGATTATCACTTTAGCGATTACTTCCTTTGTGAAGTAAGAGATTTAATTAATCTTCTGTCAACCGCATCTGATCCGCGACGGTCTACGGACTAACGCGTCCCCGACACATGTAAAGATCCCACGCAAGCAACATGAGATAAACTGCTGTTGTATGTTGTTTGAAGGAATTTTAATCTTTATATTTTCATTGTGTAAGAAGATCTTATAAAAAGATCAACTTCTTATTTATTTGAGTTTATTGTAATGGCTAAAGTTATAATAGGTTCGATGAAAATGAAAATAATAATTTCTGACCCAAACACGCTGGTGACCATAGTGGGATCCAACAGTCTCGTCACTGAGGCCGTCGTGCCGTAACTGAAGATCAAGATCCTGGTTGATTCAGAGGTCGAGTACGAGTTCGACGAAGCTAAATTCGAGGAATATTTCTCCTCGTCTTCATCAAAATCCTCCTCTCCCTACAAGTGCGGAAAGATCCCATCTTTGAAGGAAGCGTATTTATCGATGAAGGCTATAAATGACTTTGCTCACCATAACTCCTCTCCAATCAAGGAGTTATCCAATCAAGGTACGCCAACTCTGACGAAGAGGGCTCGTTAGAGGCGATGCCAACGCTAAGCTCGTCAAATTGCCAAGGCATTAGAACAAGTCGATGGAGTTCGCTATTACGCAGACTTGTTGTCTAGGAAGCGTCATTTAATCCGGCCGCCTCAACGGCAAGCTGCTGCTATTTCCTCAAAACCATCGACTGGAGAATAGGTTCTTATCAAAAGGACTCGTTCAACTTGAAGGAGTGCATCCAAAAGCAACGCGCACGTGCCACACGTGGGTGTGCCTTTACGCGAAATAGTCAAGGCATGCAGAAGGAAGAGGTGGCCAAAAACCACCAAAATCCAAACAAATCTGGGTGCCGAAGGCCGAAACAACACCAAAATCAACTGTGTCGGCCTCCGAGCCCACTCGTCTTGCTCCCGTACTTCTGGTGAAGCCCTACGGCAGTATGGATCTGTCCAAATTTAAGATTCCGATGAAAGATTGCCTGGGTCCTCTACATAAAGATCGAGGAAAATCTCTGGTGAATAAAACCCGAGTAGTTCCTTAGGTTGGGGGTCGTACAAACACTTCTATTAAGCCAAAGATCGCTCAAAGGTGTTCCACTACCTTCAAAAAAACCAGGGAACCTCATTGTATGTGTTCGTCCACCGTGCACAAGAGGACTCCTAACATTCATCACCTGGGGTTCGTATTGGAACCCGGGAGCCCGTTAAAACCTCACGCTCGCAAGAGGGTGGTTCTAAATGTACGACTCCTGATACGACCTTGGATCATTCAAAGGTGATAATGAATCATCCCAATAATGTCAATAAGGTTTTTCATCCCCAAAAGAAAACGTGTTCGTCAAAAGACAATGTTATACTTGGGGTATCACACCAACAAGCGATGGATTGCTCCAATAAGCTGCACCATCAGGCTAGGGGTGTGAACAATTCCTAAAAGAAGGATATCCAAGAAACTAACTCTCATTGTCCATGTGAGAGGCTTATTGGGAAGGTATTATCAAAATGTAGCTGCCCTAGGACCATTTCACAAAGGGTCTCGATATTCGAGAAGCTTACCACTGAAGAGTCGAAGCCCAAGCCAAAATGCTTCCACAAGAGAAAATCCATCATTCAGGATGATGAATTACCAGAAGTCACCATCAACATGGTTGACAAAGAAAAATCAATATGATGCTCGTATGATCCTAATCCTGACTTTAGTCCGGGAGGAAAAGTCAGTATAGGAATTGCCCAACGAATGTCTCGGCTCCAGTTAGAAGCCATCGGACATAGAGATTACTCGAGGATGCATGAAGGACTATCCTCAGAAGATAAACTATCGGATATTTGCTCTGTAATTACCTCCAACGACACAATGTCTAGCATGGGGGAAACAAAGGAGTCGTTCATGATCACTACCGAACAAGTGGCTCAAATTCTTCAAGAATCCTTGGCCAAAGAAAAAGAAGATTTTAAAATCAAAATGGAGATGGCCGTGTAGCGGGTCAAGGATTTACATGCTCAACAACTTTAGGAGTTGTCAAATCAGTATTGTGAATCCAGCCGTCGCCATAATACCAATCAGGTAGATAGAGACTTAGAGGTAGAGGAGACTATCAATGCCAATACTCCTCTTAATGACAAAGATGCTAGGGGTAGCCCCAACAATAATACCAACACTAGGGGTGGCCCCCGCACTAATGACAATGCTGGGGGTGGTCCCATCGTTCCTCCTCAAAATCACCCGAAGAAAGATACAGAAGATGACGAGATGATGAAAGAGCTAGAGAATAAGGTCAATGCCTTAATGTCCGCTCAAGAAGTAAGGAGAACGGACATTCCATGCCTATATCCAAGAGAGTGGGATCCAATCCCATACCCGATGAAGTACAATCTAATTAACTTCATGCTGTTTGATGATAAAGGTTCACCCACTCAACACCTAATTTATTTTAGGTCCCACTTGGGAGTGATCTTTGAAAATGAACCCCTAATGATTCGGTCATTCATGGGTACCCTTCGCGGGACAGCCTTCGATTGGTATCAACGTCTCAAGCTGGGGAGCATCAATTGCTAGGATGACATGGAAAGCTCATTCCTCAACAACTTCTTCGACGATGACACTGAAGTGTTGATCTGAGCTCTTCTGGATGAGAAGCAGAAGGACGGTGAGTCAGTTAATAGTTTTGTCAAACACTTCCGTAACAAGACAATGAATTGTAGGGATCCTGTCACAGAGGAGTTCATCTTGCAGACGTGTCACAACAAGCTCTCCATCGATGTCCTCGAAGTCATGAGGGTTGTCCCCTCAACCACCTGGAAAGAAATAAAACTACGTGGAGAATAGGTCGAGCTTTTCCTCAAAAGAAAGAAGCTTAAGAGGGGCCAACCGACGACTAAAGTACCTATAACTACTGACGATATTCATCAACAGCCACGTTAGAGGCAACAAGGGACTCTTAATCCGATGTTCTAGGAGGAGTATTCTTTCGAAGATGATGAAGTTTCAACCATCTTCAAATACCTCATCGCCAACAATAAGATCAAGCTACCACCAATTACAAATCAGGAGGAAGCAAATAAGATTTCGGATCCTAAGTACTGTGTGTACCACAGGAGGGTCCATCACCCCACCAAAACTTGTATTACACTAAAAAACAGCATTCAAGCCTTGGTTGATGTCAGCATCATAACGCTGAAAGAAGCCAAATGAGAATGACTTCCTCCGATAGATATATGAGGTTAAACTGCTCCCATCCTCCGATAGGTATATGAGGTTAAACTGCTCCCATCCTCCGACATGTATATGAGGTTAAACTACTCCCATCCTTCGACATGTATATAAGGGTAAACTGCTCCCATCCTTCGATAAGTATATGAGGTTAAACTATTCCCATCCTCCGATGAGTATAAGAGGTTAAACTACTTCTCTATGATACTCCAATGGGTATACGAGTATAAACTGCTTCCCTTATTTCCAGCGGGAAGTTCCTGGAGAATATCATATATAATATTCTTAAGGATAACCCGAGATCAAAGGTTTGTTCAAGTTTACACCCAATACGCGTTGCCGGGTAGCCTATTCCCGTAACAATGGCGAAGTCTATATATTCAATATCATAGCACTAAGTTTAAGAGAGTTAACTCTTTTAGAATAACGTTACATGTGGAATGGACTTAGACAATCTGTATACTAGCCCGACTCAAACGGTAGTCGGTAAATGTTTATCAAATCTGTTGTTGGCTGAAGATTTGCCAAAAATCCTATAAGTCCGATAGTCATTGATGCACCAGCTTCATCAGTTGGTCTCGTGACTTGAGCACCTGAGACAACATCAATTCCAACCGAAGTCTCCATGAGGAACTTTGAAAGCATTTGCGATGATAGCCGTATCAGCTCCAAAAGCTGATCCTACAACCAAAACTCCTTTGTGGTTAAATAAATAACTAACAGGATGTAAGCGTAAAATCCATACCTGCAGAAAAACCAAGCCCCAATAATTGGTCCGACAACCTTGATATTTACGCCGGTCAACGTGTTACAATGAAAGTCAACACCGGTCAACACGTTGCAATGAAGGTCAACGCTGGTCAAAGTGTTGCGAGGAAAAGTTAACGCCAGTCAACACATTACGATGAAGGTCAATGCGTCGACAATTTTTAGCCGAAACAAGACTCAGATAAATTTTAGGTCAAAGGATGATCCCAGGGAGTTCAATCGTAATTCAGATATGAATCCCCAATGAAGATAGTCAGTTCAACGTTGACTCAATGACACAAGCTAAGATCAGAAACTAATAAACCAGTTTCAGTTCGAGGCTTTAACAATAGTCAGACGATAAACGCAGCACCGGCAGAATCTTAATTATTCGACAAAATACTGAATAGACTGAGAACTGAAGAAGTTAAGAACTAAAGCCAATTATAAGTCCTTTTACACCGATTAAAGATGGGGCCTATCACATCCAAAGTATTTTAGGCTCTTCTATAAAATAAATGAGACTGAAATACTTTGGAGGGGGTATCTATAGGCGTTAAAAATTACCTATGGATTCCCACACGAAGCTCAAGATGGAGAGAAGATGATAAATATCATTATCTAAGTTAAGGATGATTATCTAACGTTGACAAGTGAATGAAGTGAGTCGACAAAGCGTACGAACCAACAGGATGACAGAATGACGATGAAACAATCCGATCGAGAATTATGTTTCACTCATGAAAGATGAAGCATCACTCGAGTATCGTCAACACCACATATGATTCACCCATGATAGGTTGTATATCTCATCTCCGGCTTTCCGATGCACTTTGAATCACTTCATTCCGAGGTCAGACGAGAGAGTTAGAGCCAAAACACTCGAGACAGTCCAGACTGTATCGCACCTACGAGATACCAATTGTGTCTCGTATATTTTGGCCATGATACAATTTGAATTTGAAGAATCTCAAAAGATAAAAGTTGTATTTCTCTTTGTCACCTTTCCAACGCATCTTAAATCATCTTCTTCTGAGGTCAAACGAAAGAGTTAGACCAAAATACCTAAGATAGTCCAAGCTGTCTCGGACATGTGCGAGACAGTCGAAGTGACTCGCACCCAGGTCAGCTCCCGACGTGTTTTCTGATAAGATTAGCTTGTAGAACTCCTTAGGGTCATCCATAAATATGTGAGATTATCCTTAAATATATGAAAGCTGTTACACAACCAAAACCCACCTAAACGGATAATAACGGTTGTTCTTCGAGCCTATCCACAAACATGGCATTCCTATCTACAAACACATTATTTAAAGCCTATAAATGCACCCCTAGAACCCTCATAATGGCAGATCTGAAGAGAGCCATGAATTAAAGAGAGGCTAACGAGATCTTGGCGAACTCCTGTGCATAAAGAATGGATTTTGAGAGATCTGAAGTCCCGTTCCCTCATTCCTCCGGATCAAACTTTGTTTTGATCTTGAGAAGAGTCGTAATTTCGCTTTGTAGAGATTATCACTTTAGTGATTACTTTCTTTGTGAAGTAAGAGCTTTAATCAATCTTTTGTCAACCAGATCTGATTCGTGACGGTCCACGGACTAACGCGTCCCCGGCACAGGCAAAGATCCCACGCAAGCAACAAGAGATAAACTGCTGTTGTGTGTTGTTTGAAGGAATTGTAATCTTTATATTTTCATTGTTTAAGAAGATCTTATAAAAAGATTAACTTTTTATTTATTTGAGTTTATTATAACGGCTAAAGTTGTAATAGATTCGATGATAATGAAAATAACAATTTCTGACCTAAACAATTCCGAACACTCTAAGGCATTCAATAATTTCTGCAGCAATGTGAGGTAGGTATTAATGGTGTTATACATTTTGAATTTCTTATTGAACTTAGATTTTTGTTTTGTAAAGGTTTGTACTCTAACAACCAATTCTTCCTTAACACTTTCTTCAACCCCAAGATTCATGGTTGAGGTATAAAAATTTGGTTGTTATTTATTTTCTAAGAATCTAAGTTCATCAAGAAAGAGTTCTTCAAAAGTTGTGTTAAAAAAGCATGTATTTAACACTGTTTTCTTGTTCTGAAAGACCTGATCAGATTTTTCTAATATCTCCAGCTCCTCATCAAAAATTTCCTCAAACTAAGATCTGACTCATTATCTTCTTCTTCTGGTCTTTCCTGAATGTGATTTATTTCTAAGGGCTGATTATTTGATTGTTTCCTAGATTAAAAATGTTGAGATCAATGTAGGCGTATAAAATTGCTTATAGGTCCCTTAGTACAGCTCGGCACAAACCGACGAACCAACGAGGCAACGAGGTTGACGAATCGCACGCAAGCAACGGAATACATCCTTTCGCGTGTGGAATCAAGCCAAGTGTTCGAGGAGTCAACGAGTGGCACAGTGCCGGCCACCCATAGGTGGCCGACCCAGATCTGTGCGTGGACACAGTTCAGAGAGCCTATAAATAGGCCCCCCTTGGTTCATTTGTAAAGGTTGGAACTTTGAGAACCGAAACTCTGCCGAATTGAAGATTGAGCTTGGAGTTTTGAAGACTTAAGGACTTGAATATTCAGATCTGGTTCCCGGCGAGCGTCCACGTCACAAAAGGCAGGAGTTCGAGAGAGGTAGAGATCAGATCTGAGATCTACACGAGATCATACTCCGGATCAAAGCTTGGCCTTTGATCCCGAGAACTAAGGGCGATTATTTCCTTGGTGAATTAATCCCCCCCGGCTATTATTTCCTTCGCGAAATGATTATTTCCTTGGTGAATTAATACCCCCTCGGCTATTATTTCCTTCGCGAAATAATACCCGTCAAATCGTGTAGATCCGACCGGATCTAGATCGTGCGGTGGTCCACAGATTAACCCCGGCGTCGGCAAAGAACCCACACAAGCGAGCGACCGTAAAACAGGAGCTCGTGATTCGTTCGGAAAGAAAGTTGTAATTTTTTTTCTTTTTCTTTGATTTCGTTGTAACCGGATCTAAAAAAGACCGGATCTTTTGTGACCAAAAAGCAATTACTTGAGATAACAATGAATTCAATGAAGGCAATTTTCACCGCGAACAATCTGGCGACCACAGCATCTCATCTCATTTCATTTCTTATTTTTAAGAATGAACCGAAC
>NC_033801.1:65726207-65792830 GCF_001876935.1 Asparagus officinalis | reverse complement strand
GCAAAGGCAATGGAGTCCACTGACGGAATCCGCTATAACGCGGATCTGAAGAGCAGGAGAGGCAAACAGCCTCAACAAACAATGAATGGTAGCTCCTCCAAGCCGCCAACGAATGAATGGATCCGTGTCAAGTGGAATCGTTCAACACTTGATGAGCGCATTCACAAGTGCCGCGCGCTGTCAGCGCAGGCACGGGCTCAAGTCCAAGAAGCCCGCAGAAGACTGCAGAAGGAAGTGGCCAAAAAGCCGCCACCAACCCGCCAAGTCTGGAGGCCGAAGTCTGAAGTGGCGATTCAGGCTAAAGAGCAACCTTTGCAGCCTTCAGCAAAAGTTCAACCTTCGGCGAACCAACCTAAATCGCCAATAATTCCCATAGCTACTCCGGGAGATCACGCAGAATCATCCCGAAGAAAGAAGTCAGTTTTGGAGCGCCTCGGTCCACTTTCCGATGGACGATGTAAAGCTCCAGTTCAAGAACGTTTGGGCCCGATAAAGAAGCCCCGAACGACTCAACATGCTGGGAGTCGCCGCCACCCTCAACATGACAAAAAGATCAGGGCAGCTAGGTGCACCAATTTGCGCATTGAAGTCCAGGAGCCCGCTGAGAACTCATGCTCACAAAGGCATGTTTCGAGGCGCGTGACTCTTGAAAGCCCAAAGAAGGCAGTTCACCCTCAGAAGGAAACGAAAGCCCAAAGAAGGCAGTTCACCCTCAGAAGGAAACATTGTCGTCTGATGACGATAGCGTTATACCTAAGAAGTCGTGCCAACACACGATAGAAACATTGTCGTCTGATGACGATAGCGTTATACCTAAGAAGTCGTGCCAACACACGATAGGTTACTCCAACCTTTAAGCAGACGTGTTGTACTATCGTGTTGGGGGTACGAGTAAAACCAGGAAAAGGAGTCCTCGAGAATTAGAAACTCAATGCCCTTATTCCAAACTCATCCGGGCAGTATTGTCTGAGTGTAACTGCATCAAGACAGTCCCTGAAAGAACATCGGTTTTCGAAAGGCTCAGTACCGAAACGCCAAAACCAAGACATAGGCGTTTCCGACAAAGAAGAACGGTGGTTGAAGATGGAGAATTTCCGAGGGTCACCACTAATATGACCAGCAAAGGGAAATCGGCACGGGATAATCCCAAGTCGATTCCGGAAGCACCCCGGCGTATAACACGTCTGCAGTCCGGAACCATCATACGAGCAACTTATGGTAGGATTCAGACAATATTACCTTCAGAAGATGAAGAATCGGATGCCGGCTCTGCGGTCGCATCAGATAATACAGTATCCAGCGAGGGACAACCCCGCGAGTCACTTATGATAAGTGCGGAACAAGTGGCCAAGATGCTCGAAGAATCCATGGCTAAACAACAGGAGTGCTTCAGGTTCGAAATGCAGATGACCATGCAAAACATGAGAGAAATGCATGACCAACAAATCCAGGCATTGACGAACCAACAAGGCGAACCAAGTCGTCGTAACCAGGTTAATCAGGAAGATGAGGACACAAATGCGAATGAAGCTCATAATGCCAATAATCCTCCCGTCAATGAATGCTAGTGAAAACACAGATGAAAATCTAAAAATTAAAAATCTCGAGAGCAAAATCAATACATTGATTTCCGCTCAAGAGATGAAGAAAACAGGCATTCCTTGCCCATACCCAAGAGAATGGGAATCGATCCCATATCCGGCGAAGTTTAATCTAATTAACTTCACGCCGTTTAATGGGATGGGTTCCCCCACTCAACATTTGATTTACTTCAAATCACACCTGGGGGTTATCTCTAGTAATGAGCCTCTGATGGTGCGGTCATTCGTCGGCACTCTTCGCGGAGCCACCTTCGATTGGTATCGCCGCCTTAAGCCAGGTAGCATGAACAACTGGGACGATATGGAGACTAAGTTCCTCACCAACTTCTTTGATGATGACACAGAGATATCCATCGGATCGTTGCTGGACGAGAAACAGAAAGACGGGGAATTGGTAGACACCTTCGTCAAAAGGTTCCGGAACAAGGCGATGAACTGTCGAGACCCGATCACCAAGGAATTCATTCTCCAGACTTGCCACAACAACCTCGCACTGGACGTGTTGGAAGCAATGGGGACAGCACCGTCCAAGACATGGAAGGATCTGAAGGTCCGAGGAGAGCAAGCCGAGCGATTCCTCAGAAGAAAGAAGGCGGAAAGAGGCCAGCAGGCGACAAATGCTCCAGCACAAAATTTCGTCCCAAGGGGGAAAGGTAAGGCACATGCTAATGCAGTTGATGCTAATCAAACCTTTCAATTGCAACCTCAGCAACAGCAGCAGCCGCAATAAGCGCCGCAACAATCGCAGTCACAATGGCAACAACGGTCTAAGAAGCAGAAGTCTTCAGAGCCAAGATTTCCCAAAGTGTACTCCTTCAAAGATGACGAAGTCCCCGACATCTTTAAGTACCTGTTGGAGAATAACAAAATCCAGCTGCCGGCGATTGTGGATCAAGAAGGGGCTAACAAAATGACGGATCCGAAGTATTGCGCATACCACAGAACGGTCCATCACCCTACCAAGTCGTGCTACCACCTCAAGGACAAGATCCAGGCGCTAATTGATGTAGGCGTCATAACCCCAAAGCCGTCCAAGAATGTTGGAGCAAACACGGTTTCAATCAGCTTTGGATCGGTGCCCACAACATGGTTCAAACTGGAGCGCATCACCAAAGTAGGGATGAAGACAGTGAACGATGACCCACATGGACAGCGCCAAAAAGGACTTGTGCCGCACACAGCCCCAAACGGCGAAATCCTATGGGTTCATCCTGATCTCATTAAAGACGAACAATGGCAAAGGCAAGTCCTGCAATGCTACTTCCGTAATCTTCGAGGAGGATGGCGATGAAGCTCCTACTTTCCCGCTCTCCGAAGAAGAACAAGAAGTCTTCGCCACTAGAAGCGGAAATGAGTATCACTACAATTATCCACCACCTAGTGAGCAGGGGGTGAACAAACGGGGACTAGCCAAAACTCTCACGGAGATGGGGTGATTACAAGTCCTACACCGAGCGAAGAGGCTCGACGACAGTCGGTGAATAAACCGAAAGAGAAGAATCCCCAGGAGGTGCAGAATCCGAAGCAGTCTCGTTTCAGCCGCCCGATTGGAAGAGACAAACCGGAAAGCTCGAAGACTCCGCAAGTCTTCGATATAATGGCTCAACTAGCCAATATTCCAGCACGGATAATGCTGTATGAGTTGCTGCGGTTGTCCAAGGAAACCAGGGAGGCCTTGCAAGAAGCTTTGGCCAATTCAGAGGTGTTTCTGACTCGAATCAAGCCGGTGCCTGAACAGCCAGAACCACTGAGTCAACAGGGCAACATAGCGACTAAAAACCTTCCCTGCATTACTTTCACCAAAGAGGACATGTAGACGAAGAATTCGAACCACGATCGACCGCTATACTTCATCGGGTACATCGGCTCCAGCAAAGTCAACCGAATCCAAGTGGATCCGGGTTCTGCTGTGAGTATTATGCCGCTTCGCTTGATGCATTTCCTCGTCATTCCAGTTAGCAAGTTGGCATCCACGGGCACTATTATCTACGGATTCAACACTAGCGGGTCAAGACCTTTGGGTAAAATCCGGGTAAAGTGTCAAATGGGAGATTTGAAGACAGACGTCACATGTTATGTGATCGATGTCGAAACTTCATATAACTTACTATTAGGTCGGCCTTGGATCCATAGTAATGTTATAATTCCCTCCACACTCCATTAGTGTTTAAAGTATGTCGACACTGATAATAAGGTTAGGACGGTGGTCGCGGATAAGCAACCATTCAAAGGGTATGAGAATTATTTCACTGATTCTCTCCTTTATGGTAACGAATCCGATACTGAATCATCGGCCCATGGCATGGACAGCGGAGAAGAAGCTGATACCGAAGCCGGATTTGGTTACAATGGAGGTTATGTTTTAAACGACATTGTACCCTTTGTAATCAACCTTGACGATGAACAATCGTCAGAGGGCAGTTGTAACTGGCAACTTGCCAATAATGAAATAAACAACGATTTAGAGTACTCCCTGTCTCTTGATGATGTGATAAAAGAATTGTACGATAATCCTGATTTGTATATGCCGCTTCGATCGTCCTATATAACAAAGGAACGCCTCCAACATTCTTTCGGAACAACCATGATCATCGAAGTGATTTACGGTAAAGGAAAAAGCTCCCCATTACCAGACTATTTCTTAAGCGAAGATGAAGATGATGACAAACCTGGTCGACATTTATCTAAGTATAGTCCAGAAGCGCGCAAGCTCATGGAAAAGCAGGGATATGATTTCACACTCGGAGAAGGTCTATACTTCAATCGAGGTCCTCGTGTTCCAGCCAAAGTAGCATATGTACCAAAGGGGAGACCCGATGATTATTATAAATACGGGCGAGGGTTAGGGTATGAATCTTCTTCAGAAGACGAATGCTGCTGGTTAATTAATGACCAATCATCTAAGCAATACAAAAATGGAAATTCGCCAGATGCCTCAGAATGGGATTCCGATACCAGTCTAGGGGAAGCTTTCAAAGCCCTAATGGCGAACATGGCTACAGCTGATCCGTCCACGATGGAAGACGACGATCAAATGCCAACATGGAAAGACCCGTGGGTTCATCACCTGAATATGCAGTATGGTGATAGGTTCGAACAGAGAGAACCCCCCACTGAAGATAAAATAGTCCAAATTAACATGGGTGACGAGGCCAACCCAAAACCTATATTCATCAGTGATAGTCTTCCCCCAAATGAGAAGGAGGAGTTAATTGCTCTCATTAGGGAATATATCGACGTCTTTGCTTGGAACTATGAAGATATGCCAGGGCTCGACCCCAATGTGGCCATGCACCACCTCGATATCAAGCCGGATGCCAAACCTGTCAAGCAACAACAAAGACGGTTTCGTCCGCAGATTATGGAAGCCATTGAGGCAGAGGTTAAGAAATTAATCAAATCAGGATTTATCCGAGAGGAGCAACATCCAGATTGGCTAGCTAATATCGTTCCAGTCATGAAGAAAAACGGTAAAATCAGAATTTGCATTGACTTCAGGGACCTGAATACGGCATGTCCAAAAGACGACTTTCCTCTCCCGATCACGTATGTCATTATCGACAATACATGCGGATTTGAGAGAATGTCTTTCATGAATGGGTTTTCAGGATATAACCAAATCAAGATGCACCCGGATGACGAGAAGCATACAACGTTCAGAACGCCCCTTGGTGTTTTTTGCTACACCGTGATGCCCTTCGGTCTAAAGAATGCAGACGCCACATACCAACGAGCAATGACTAAGATTTTCTAAGAACATCTCAGGAAAACAGTCGAGTGCTACGTTGATGATTTGGTTGTAAAAAGCCACAACAAAGAAGATCACATCAAGGACTTGAAGACGATGTTCGATCTCATGCGAAGTCATCAATTGAAGATGAACCCTACTAAATCCTTCCTTGGAATGTCTAGCGGAAAATTCCTTGGATTCGTCGTCACCACTAAAGGTATACATATCGATCCTGACAAGGTGAAGGCGATACACGAACTGCAACCTCCTAGAAATCTAAGAGAGCTCAGAGGATTGCAAGGGCGGCTAGCTTACATCCGGCGGTTCATCTCAAACCTTTCTGGGAAGTGCCAACCATTCTCTAAGCTAAACAAGAAAGGGGTGTCATTCATCTGGGACGACGCCTGCCAAAAAGCATTCGAAGATATCAAAACGTATCTGGCGAATCCTCATGTTCTCGTTGCACCGAAATCGGGTAAACCGTTCTTGATTTACATCAAGGCGATGAACCACTCGATAAGTGCTTTACTAGCACAAGACGACGATAACGGTCACGAACAGGCAGTTTATTACCTAAGTCGGACCTTGATAGGCGCCGAGTCTCGATATCCGATGATTGAGAAAGAATGCCTCGCATTGGTATTCGCGATGCAAAAGATGCGGCATTACTTGGTTGGACAGACGATTTACGTCATTTCCAATGTTAATCCAGTACGGGTGTTTATGACGCAACCGGCCACTATGAATTGGCGGTTAGCGAAATGGGCCCTTCTCTTATCCCAATATGATTTGCAATAACCCCGGGAGGATCTACAGTTTCCTCCGGGGTTGGGGTTGTCCTAATCTCCCCGGGGAAACATGTGATGCCTCGGTCTTATTCATTGACTAGTCCGTGCTCCAATAACGTAGCCGAATACAATGCGCTTCTCATTGGACTCAGTTTCGCTAAGGAGCTGGGGGTCGAATATCTCGAAGCCTTTGGGGATTCTCAATTGATAGTCAACCAAGTCCGTGGAGAGTATGAAGTCAGGAACTAAGACCTGATTCCGTACCACCAGGAGGCCATCAAAATGGCAGATGCTTTTGAAGAATTCTTCATTGAATACATCCCCCGTCTCCGGAATGCTTATGCGGATGCACTGGCCGCACTAGCGGTTTCACTCGCGCAGCTTCCCAAAACAGAGCTGTTAGTCATAGTAAGGACGCATCAGCTCTGCATACCCATATACGATATGGATATTGAAGAGGAAGACGATGGAAACATAAACGCCAAGGAGGTGAATTCAACTCAAATTGGGTCTGAGTCCCGAGATTGGCGTTTTCCCATCATTGACTACGTCCAGTATGGTATTTTACCAGAGGACATAAAAGAAAGGGAATCAATCCGTCGAAGAGCACCAAGGTTCTTCTATAACACCGAGACCCATACATTATACCGTAGAGGGTACGATGGTTTGTTACTCCGATGTCGTTCGAACAAAGAAGCAGAAGAAGTTCTTAAGGAAGCACACGAAGGAGAATGTGGTGCGCATCAACCTGGTCCCAAACTGTATGATCGCATCAGGAGAATGGGATATTTTTGGCCAACAATGGTTCATGACGCAATCGAATACCCCCGAGAGTGTCATGCTTGTCAAATACATGCAAACTATATGCATCAACCGCCAGAGCAGTTGCACACGTCAACCACGTCTTGGCCGTTCGAGACATGGGGTATGGACATTGTCGGTCCTATTTTTCCCCCTTCAGTCAAAGGCGATCGATTCATCCTCGCAATCACAGATTATTTCTCAAAGTGGGCTGAAGCGATTCCGCTTAGAGAAGTAAAGACAAACAATGTCATCAATTTCATTAAACATCATGTCATATACCGACACAGCATGCCAAGACGGATCATTCATGACAACGGTCCACAGTTCATAAGCAACGCCTTCGTCAGGTTTTGTGACAAGTTCAAAATTAAGGATGTTTCGTCAACAGCTTATTATCCCGCTGTGAATGGATTAGCTGAGGCGTTCAACAAGACGATCATTAAAATCCTGTCAAAGCTCGTGAAGACCAATAAACGAGACTGGGACGATAAACTCGGTGAAGCACTCTGGGCTTATCGCACCACCATACGTACACCTACAGGGGCCACCCCGTATTCGTTAGTATACGGATGTAAAGCTGTACTACCATTGGAGATTCAAATCCCATCCCTTCGGATCGCCCTCGCAACCGAGATGACGACAGAAGAACAGCATCAAAAACTTCTCGAAGAACTCGAGAGGTTGGATGAAAAGCGCTTGGAGGCTCAACAACACATCGAGTTTTATCAAGCCAGAATATCTAGAGCTTTTAACAAAAGAGCCCGACAGAGAAGCTTCAAAGAAGGAGATCTGGTCCTCGCTGCTCGCCGACCGATAATCCTAACCTCCAAGAAGAAAGGTAAATTCGAACCCAAGTGGGAAGGACCGTTTGTAATAGACACAGTCTATTCAAACAGCGCATATCGCCTGATTACTCAAGAGGGCGCCAGGCAATTAATGCCAATAAATGGGAAGTTCCTGAAAAAATATTATCCCTAGTACGTTCTGTTCGCGGGAAAAATCGTAGGTTTCTTTGTTATTGATTCCATTGTCATCTTGAGTTACAACTGGTCCTCTTGACTCTTTCCATGAACAAGAAGTCCACTTTTATTTCGGAGTCCCCTTTCGATAAACGAGAGAACTCCCTTCTTCTTCTCTTTGGTTAAGCCCTCTCATGGCTATAACCGAGGTTGAAGTTTCACTTCGATAAACGAAGAACTCTTTTTTCAGTTTAGATAACCAATCCTATAAAAGGCAAGTTTATCTAGATTTTCCAGATTCTAGGAGTAGAAATCCCACTCTTAGTTTCTTTTGCACTGGAAATAGAATATAAAATTCTTTCTTTCCAGAATCAAGGAATAGAATATAAAATTCTTCCTTCCTTGTTATTCGGGTTCGCCTTCACCCTAAAAGAAGACCGGGAAATAGAATATAAAATTCTTCCTTTCCCACACCGATCTTTCCAAAATTTGTCAATTTAGGATTCATCCTAGGAAGTTTATCCCGAATCCTAAGCAGGGATAAGTCAGTGCCTAACATGCGCTACCGGTTTAGTCTTTTTCTGTAGAAAAAGACACCAGAGTTCGATTCTGGGGTATTCTATCCTGAAACCTAAGCAAGGATAAGTCTGCGCTTAACTCGCGCCGCCGGTTAGTTCTTAACCGTTAAAAAAGAACACCCGTTCACATATTCAACATTGTGACAGGTATCCATGCCTTACACGTATGGGGAATTTCATCCTGAATCCTAAGAAAGGATATGCCGACGCCTAACACGCGTCGCCGTTTTAGTCTTTCTCCGAAGAAAAAGACACCAGAGTTCGATTCTGGGGAATTTTATCCCGAAGCCTAAGTAGGGATAAGTCAGCGTCTAAAATATGTTGCTGGGTAGCCTATTCCCATAACAATGGCGAAGTCTACATAATCGAAGTTGTAGCATCAAGTCTAAGGGAGTTCATTCCTTTAGCATAACGTCACATGCGGAACGGATTTAGATAATCCGCATGCTAGCCCGACTCAAACGGTAGTCGGTAAAGGCTAATCAAACCCGTTGAAGGCTGGGGGTTTGCCAAAAATCCTATGAGTATTATGGTCAATCATTTGAAAGTCTATGTATTCAACATCATAGCACGAAAGTCTCAGAGAATTCACTTTCTTAGCACAACGTGACATGCGGAACGGATTTAGACAATCCGCATGCTAGCCCGACTCAAACGGTTGTCGGTAAAGGCTAATCAAATCCGTTGATGGCTGAGGGTTTTGCTAAAAATCCTAAAAGTATTATGGTCAATCATTTCAAACGGAATGAGGAATCATAATAAAAATAAGGATAAAAACCAGTTCCACTAAAAGGATCAAAAGTCAAAACATTCAACAAATAAAATCATACATCAAGCGCATGGCCAAAAATCTGCTGATTAAGCTTAGACAGCTTCTCATCATAAGCTTGCCTCAGCTCAGCTCTGATGGACTCCTCGTCGGTGGCTAATGTCTTCGCAGCAACCTCCTCCGTCTCGGTCAGCTTCTGCTTCAAAGATTTCAATTCCTCAGATAAAGCAGTATGGGCTTGCTGATCCCGTATCTTCGTCATCTGAAGAATACTCAAAGTCTCCTCTTTCTCATGGAGTTCTCTTCGGAGCTGGTCTATCTGGGTCTCACAAGAGGCAATAGAAGAGTCAATCTCGGTGAATGAAGATGATCTAGCAGCAAGGTGGGCCTTAACTCGGTCCACTCGATCCCGTTGCATCTGAATCTCGAGCTCAGCAAAAAGCCGAGTATCGCGCCATGTCTGTAAGCGAGTATTAAACTCGGCAGCAATGAATGAAGAGGCACCTGCATCCCGGAGCTCTCGAAACATCCGAAGCTCATGCTCTAGGCAGTCAAGATCATCAATTATAGCCTTCACCAGATCCGGGTATCCTGCATCCTTTATTGAATTTATCTTAGGATCAAGGAATGGCTTAAACTGATGAAGAAAAAAATCCATCGTGGAAGAGCTTGCCAATCATAGCATTCACGAAGGAGAAGAAAGAGTGGACTTCTATGCAAATGATGATCTTCTCAGGGTCATCGTCTGATAATAACTCCCTCACAAGGACATGAAGCCGAGAAGAAAGCCCTACGCAAAAAGGACTGTCAAAAGCCTTAAAAGAGGAAATAAATGACATTTCTCAGTTGCCCAATCTATACCTTCTTCCCCTTGAGTCACTGGGGGTGGTGGAGGTGTAACGGCTGGGGGTGTATCAACTGGTGTAGTTGGTCCCACAGCCAGCTCAACAGGATCAGTCTCGACAAAAGCTCCTGTCAAATACAAAATAGAATTTTCAGATGCATCACATTATAGTTGCAGTAGTCAGAAATTGGCTAATCCTATAATTAACTTGAGAAGAGCTACGTACCTTCGGGAAAACTATCCTCGGGATTCTTAGAGAGCGTAGACTCAGGAAATACATCTCCAGGCAACTGGTCATCAATTTGAGGAGAGCCATACATAAAGTGGAGCATAGGAGTGTCCACAAGCAAGCCTTCCTCCTCAAAATCACCAGTCGAGAAATCTAACACAAGAGAATATAAGTACGAAAGGGGAATAAAGAGACTACGACCAATAGAAATGAGTTACCTCTTATGGGTGCGTCAGCCTCTCTATTCCCAAGATCCACGTTTGCCTCTTGCAAATTATCTAAAAGAGCATGAAGCATAGAGACAATTAGGGAATGCATAAATTCCAAATCATTCAACTCCTTTATGTATTGTTAATGGTAGATGTACCTGGATTCAGCGAACCGTGTCCTACATTGACGGCCTCCCTAATGTCACCAGCTTCTGCAGGCCTTTCTACCTGGTGCGGTGAGTCGGGCTCACCAGAAGACGTAAAATCATGAAAAACAGGATCAGGACTCATCTCTCTCTCCCCATGTTCTCCTATATAGA
This sequence comes from Asparagus officinalis, assembly GCF_001876935.1. Lineage (NCBI taxonomy): Eukaryota > Viridiplantae > Streptophyta > Magnoliopsida > Asparagales > Asparagaceae > Asparagus > Asparagus officinalis. Next base: position 65,781,999 of record NC_033801.1, on the reverse strand, counting down.
GATGGAAAAGCATGAGTCAAAGTTCTGAATGATCAAGAGGTTGGTCTATAGGGTAGATGTTACCTCCATCACTGGCAGGATCGTCACTGGCCAAATCCATATCAGATGCTCGCGAAACTGCACGCGGCTTGCGGGCTAATCTCTTCCGCCTAGCAGCAGGGACAATAATCGAAGGTCTCGCATGGGGAGAAGGACAAAACTCTTCATCTTGGTCAGCTGTGGTCCCTGAAACATCAAACCATTGTCAGGCTTAACAATTCTGGAAGATAAAGAGAAAGAGTAAGAAACCAACCTCGTTCAGAATAGTCGTGATCCTCGAGATCTCCGCCTGAAGCTTCATCAGCAGAATGAAAGATCTTCTTTCCCTCTTCGTCAATACGACGAGTCTTGTGCCGTGCCCTTTGTGATCGAGCATTTTCCCAAATCATACGAGAATCAGCCTGAGAAGCCTCCTCAGCCTCCAGCTCTGCAATCGGCTTTACAGGGACAGTTTTATTAGTTGCTAACAACCACTTGCAGCTTAAGAAAGTGAGGTTCAACTGCCGCTCAGTACTCGGGAGACTGAACTGAGCACCAGTACAGCCTGTCACGGTCCACAACCATGCACGAAGACCGTCCACCAAACCGCCGTGGGTCCGAAGCTGCTGTCGTGGATTCCCGACATAAAGTTGATCATAACCAAACTGGCGAGCGAACCGGCAGGGTAGGTATGGCTCTATGAAACACTGATCCCTCACCCGGAAAGTCAGATAACCCGGCCTAATGTTCACCAGCCAGTTAAAGCAGCCGATGTCTAAATGAGTGAACTGTGGAAAGCAAGTGGAAAACGCCCAACACTTGTGGAACTGTAGCTGCTGTCTGACGTCAGGGAATCCTCGCCCCTCCCACTTGCCATTCTCAAACAACTGTAGTAGGGGAGCGGAGGGGTCTGTGGCATACGGTACTGACATCATATCAGAACGATGAAGGACGAACCAAGCCATCAAATAAGTGTACGGAAGCTCCACCTTAATAGTAGGAATCTGAGCCGGTGATTCACTTTCCTTCCGTGTAAAAGCACCAGAAATCTAAGCGAAAGTTCCTTTTTGTAGGCAAGCTGAACCACTGGGTAGAGCACCTCCAATGGCAAGATATCACTAGACTGATATGGGACCACGCATTTCTTTAACCAGATAGCAAGGTAACCGGCGAGAAGGGTCATCGGTCGAATCGGCGCGGTCGCATGCCACAAGAATGATTTGAACTTGATCCCTGTAGGAAAACCACTCTCAGGACCGCTAGTGGTATAAGAATGAGCATCAACCTTCTTCAGTAGACTATTAACCCCTGAAGGAGTGAGTGGTGCCAGCTCACAAATAGCCTCGCCAGAATTGCTCTCTAGATTCCTGAACAAATAAGACGCAAACTGTTTCTGGCTCACATGGGATTTAGCCCTCTTCGCTAAAGGTTCAGACTGCGCCAAAGCGATATGATAGTGACATGTGAGATCCCATAAAGTCTCATAGCGGTCGGGCATACGGTCCTTCAGCTGACTCAATTCATGGTTGGAGGGAAAGTATTCCTGATACCCAATACTCCAGGATGCAATCCAGTGATGTGACTCCTGCTCGAACCAGGAGCTGCCTGATGAGTGATGTATCCGTAGTGAACGCTCTCATGCTCCTCCGTCAAGCGCCACGACATCTCCCGTGTCACAGCCTGACGCCTGAGCTCAGTCAACGAACGATGCCGAGGAATCTTCGGCAAATATATAAAACCACTGCCAGTCTTATGAAGCCACTGCTCAGCATCAATAAACACGGCATCCGGATCTCTGGCAGAATCACCAAATAAGAAGTCGGTCTTCTTGAGAGGCTGAATCGAACTGGCATCCTTCACGAGGGGCGCATCTGTGATCAACTGGCGAAGAGATCGATGTCCACCTTCCTTCACCACTTGGGCAACCTCTGTCGACGTGCCCGAAGCAAACTGAGGAGTGACTGGGATAGGGGAAAAATCGTCGGAAGTCGAATAATACTCGCCACGACGCCCGGACACTACGTGAGATGAAAACGCTCCAGAAGGATATTCCACTCGTACACTGCGTGAGATGAGAACGCCCCAGAAGGATATTCCACTGGAAGCAAAAATTTAAACAGTTGTTAGTCTCAATCATAAAAGGAAGTTGAACTCATCCTACGAATGGGTAAGATAGATTCACTGCCTTATAAAGGGTGAGACGATTTGGCCACATTATGCACTTATAAGATAGGGTATATCGACTATATATCCCTGCCTTATAAGGCACAATGCAGCGTCAAAACGCCCCCTTTATTGATTTTGAGATATGGTTTTGACCAAGCAAAACATATCTTTAAAGCGTCGATCCTCGCCATGGAGAATCAAGGCTCTTCTCGATTGCCTCACCAAGGAGAACAAAATGGGGATAAAAAGGACCAATTTGTAAATTTCCAAGAAAAAATGGACTAATTTGTAAATTTCCAAAAAAATAGCTCACCAGCATAAGAGGGAGGCGCGCCATCAGCCGACGCGGTAGAGGATTGACCTCTCGCAATACGAGACATAGAGACCTACAAAATAAATTAAGGAATCAGATCTAGAAAAAGTTCCTTTTTTTGCAATTCTCCCCCCCTGAAAGGTGAGCTCGAGGCACCAAATCTTAATCCTAACCCTTGCATGCTACCCCACAAATTCATAAATTGAATTAAGCATAAAATATGCTAAATGGTTGAGGATTTACCTGAGGAAAAGCTCGTGGATCTAATAAAAATCAGATCTTGAAAGAGGCTCGGACCACGCGCTCGAGGGGCCTGAGAGAAATTCTAAATATGGAAGTTTTGAGGGATTTCTCAGTCAAAGATCCAAAGGAAGACTAGATCTAATGCAACTATGAAGTTTTGAGGGAGAACGGATGCTCGAGGGAAGAGAAATCAAAAAATAGGGGAGAAAGGGGGGCCGGCCCTAATGAGGAGAAAAAACCCCTTTTTATAATGTTGAACCAAGCCTAGTTGAACCGGACCAGACCAAGTTGAACCGGACCAGACCTGGTTTGAACCATAATTCAAATTGAAGCTGGATCGAGCATCGAAACAACTTCAAATCAACCGAGGGTTCAGTCCTTGGTTTATTCTTGCCTCTCCCACATATTCGGAAGGATCAGAAGATTTTTTGAGCCTAATTACTACCTTTTTGGCTCATTATCAAGCCGGTTCAGCTCATTTGGGCACAGAAAATACTCCAATAAGGTATATGAGTATAAAGTATTCCCTATTTTTGGTTGAGAAGTTCCTGGAGAATATTTTTTCTAAATATTCTTAAGGATAACTCAACAACACTACGTCGGACAACGCGTCGCAAATAAAGACTCAACGCCAACAATCGATGGTCAGTTCTATGTTGAACCAACATACACGAGCTAAGGATTAGAAAATCAGGAATCGACTTCAAGTTTAAAATTCCGACAACGGTCAGAAAATAAATGCAGCACCGGAACTCTTACAGATATTCGACAAAGCACCGAATAGCCTAGAGGATTGAAGGAATCAAGAACAGAAGCCATTCCAAGGTCCCGTTACACCGACTGAAGGTTGGGACAATCATATCCAAAGTATTCCAGACTCTTCTATAAAAGAACGAGGCTGAAATACTTTGGAGGGGGTATCTGTAGGCATATAAAACTGCCTATGGGTCCCTTAACACAGCTCGGCACGGTGATTCAACAAACCAACGAACCATCGGGCGACATATCCAAACACGAATGTCAGTCCATAACACCGAAGCCAAGTGACACGCAACGAAGCGGATTAACGAGGCGACGAGGCTAACGAATGAATCGGATTTACTGCCAAATCAGATCAACAAATAAGAGTCCGAATCAACCACGAGACCGGACAAAACGACGAAACCCAATGCCTAAGGGGGGCTCGGCCAAAGCCGAGCCACCTATGGGTGGCTCGGCCCAGTGCCGGCCACCCATAGGTGGCCGACCCAGATCTGTGCGCAGGCACAGTTCAGAGAGCCTATAAATAGGCCCCCCTTGGTTCATTTGTAAAGGTTGGAACTTTGAGAGCCGAAACTCTGCCGAATTGAAGATTGAGCTTGGAGTTTTGAAGACTTGAGGACTTGAATATTCAGATCTGGTTCCCGGCAAGCGTCCACGTTACAAAAGGCAGGAGTTCGAGAGAGGTAGAGATCAGATCTGAGATCTACACGAGACCATACTCCGGATCAAAGCTTGGCCTTTGATCCCGAGAACTAAGGGCGATTATTTCCTTGGTGAATTAATCCCTCCACCCTGGCTATTATTTCCTTCGCGAAATAATACCCATCAAATCGTGTAGATCCGACCGGATCTAGATCGCGCGGTGGTCCACGGATTAACCCCGACGTCGGCAAAGAACCCACACAAGCGAGCGACCGCAAAACAGGAGCTCGTGATTCGTTCGGAAAGAAAGTTGTAAATTTTTTTCTTTTTCTTTGATTTCGTTGTAACCGGATCTAAAAAAGACCAGATCTTTTATAACCAAAAAGCAATTACTTGAGATAACAATGAATTCAATGAAGGCAATTTTCACCGCAAACAATTAGTAGTCAAATTTCAAAAGGATAGCTTCATTTGACCAGTTCTACAGTTGATGAAAGCATTAGAAGTGGCTAAGAATGGTCTTCCTAAGATGACATGTATATGTCCTTTAGGGTTGGAAACGGGTTGTGTTTGTAAGACTATAAAATCCACTAGAAAATTAAAATCCCTAACCTTAATCAGAACATCCTCTATCTCACACATGAGGACTTTAACAGATCTATCAGCTAACTGTAACGTGCATCTGGTTGGCTTTATTTCACCTACACCTAGTTGCTGGTAGACTGAATAAGGATGCAAATTAACACTAGCCCCTAAGTCTAAAAGCGCCTTATCAATGTATGCATTGCCAATTACACATAAAATGATTAGGGAGCTATCTTTGTGTTTTTTTATGGTTTCAATCAAATAAATATGAGAAGAGAGCTCTAGTTTGAATTTATTATTTTTTTTAGTAATGGTTCAAGTGGATGGTGAATTTTATTATGGTCGATGACAATAAAATCTTTTTTTAGGTCCTAATTATCACTAATTGTGAAGAACTAACTAAAATGGTGAAATTAAAAATACTAGAAAGAAGAGTTACGAAAAGCAAATCTTCAAATCATTGATCTCCAATCCGTGATCTTTAAGCTCCAAGTGGTTACTTCACAAGAAAACACACAAGTTAAAGAACCAAAATAAATAAAACCTACTTCTACGTATCTTCCCTAGCAATGGCGCCAAAAACTTGACGGTGCATAAATGTATACCTCTAGAGTTGCAAGTGCATAACCAATCAAGTTATAGTATAAAAGTTATCGATCCCACGAGGAAGGTACTTGTAGGAGAATATCAAAATCGGTTCTTATGTTGTGTGTATGACAACTAGGAGTGATGAATGTGATTGTGGAGAGATAGAGAGAGTGAGAGTGATTGTGCGTAAATAAGCACAAAATGAGATTGAGAGTGGATAGATAAAGAGTGAATGTGATAAAGAATAAATATAATCAACAAGGAAAGAAAAAAATATGAAGGAAAAAAGTCAAGAAACAAATAAGAGAAAAAGCAAGAAGTAAATGAAAAATGAAGAAAGTAAGAGATGGAGGATTCAATTAAAGATATGAGGAATCTAGAATTAAATCCACTAGCTAATCTCACTTATAAAATATGAATCATTCTATTTTTATCACATTCTAGTTTAGATTTATTAAGTATAGACTATCAAACCACTTAAGGAAAGCATAACCTATCAAATTATCATCTAAGTAAAATTAATACTCATGAAAATTATAAATAGTAATTTTAGAATTCCTTCGACCAATTAGTTCTTTAGTTGAATATCCTAAACATGAATATTTTAAGTATAAGAGAATGATCAACAACTTATAGAAAATAAAGCTAGTTTCATGCAATTTCTAGAGTTCCTACAAAGATTAATTCCACATCTAAAGAAAAGTTAATTCCCTAGAGGGTTCTAGCCTCAAGGCGAATTAAAAAAATAAAAAAATAAACAAAAATAAAAACTAATCCTAAGAGGGTTCTAGCCTCAAGGCGAATAGTGCAAAAAAATAAAATCTAAACTATAAAATAAATTACAAGAATTAAATGCGAGAATTTAAAGCAAGAAAATAAAGATGTGAAGTAAATCTACTCTATAAGCATGAAAATAAATCTAAGGTAAGAGGGTTCTTACCTCATGGCTATTTAAACAAGAAAATAAAGCAAGAAGATAAATTTATTAACAAAGAAAAATTTTACATCCCAAGAGGGTTCTAGCCTCAAGGTGAAAGAAAACCTCCATCTTGATCTTCAATCATCAAAAAAGAGAAGAAAAAAATATGAAGAGGTGAAAAAAATATTTTATTAATTACAACAAAAGTTACAAATTTAAAAGGTATTCTCAATTAAGAGTAACCTTCGTCTCCAAATAGAGTTACAAAACTTTTTATACCTTTAACCCCTCACTCTCTACCCCTATTTACAGCCTACAACAATGAATGAGATTCTTTAGATTAAACTTAAGCTCCAAGCCAAATAATTTCATCCTTTGATTTTGCTACAATAACAAGGTATCGATAGCGGTATCAATATGGGTATGGATACCGCTATCGATATGAGTATCGATACAGTTATCGATAGCAGTATCGATAGCTTGATTACTTTATTTTCTGGTTGATTCTTCTCTTGTCTTGGGCTTTTGGGTTTTGTTGAGAGATGAGATCTTGGGCTTTTATTCAATATTTCTTCATTAACCTAAAATTTAAGATAAAAATAATTATTAGACGTATATTTATTCATGTAAAATAGATAATGGGGGTATAAAATTGTAAAAAAAATATGATTATCATAGCGGGCCGAGGTTTCGGAGAGCCACAGGTTGATGGAGATTTAGCATAATTTACCATCATTCATAAGTAGCTAGTTGGTGCTCCATAGTGGACTATTCATGTACTTAGTCTTTTAGACATGTATTTTATTTTTGGAGGTTGAGTGCCTTAGTACTATTCAGTTGAGTCTTATGTTTTAATTTAAATACTCATTGTTCTTATTTTAGTTTATCAGATGTATTTTCTTTTCTTCTATTGAAACATAATTATAGATATTGTTGGGTACCTCTCCTCTACATTGTGTTACTTGTATTCTCATCTTTGTTATATCTTCTTGTACCCTCACTACTTTACATTTCACATCTGCTAGAGTAATATTAATGGTGACAGTAAAACATGTCCATGCACAGTGTTGGGTGCATGACATGTTTGACATCTTTGGGTTTACTTTGGACTATAGCCATGTGTGAAACCAGGGGCGTCACACCCTATTTATAGAGTATTATAGTAAATATTGTTTGTGTCAAAAATCACTGTTTTCATTGTGATTGAATCTATTATAACTTTAATCGTTTACAATAAACTCAAATAAAAAGTTGATCTTTTTGTAAGATCTCTTTATACAATAAAAATACAAAAGATACGACTCTTGTCAAACAGCGCAACGGACGTTTAATACCCCCTGCTTGCGTGAGAACTTTGCCTGTGCCAGAAACGTTAATATCCGTGGACCGCCGCGGATCAGATCCAGTTGATAGATTGATGATCAAAGCTCTTACTTCACGAAGGAAGTAATCACTGCAGCGATGATCTCTACCAAGCAAGATCAAGGCTCTTCTCGAGATTTAAGACTAAGCTTAAATCCGGAGGAATGGGGAACGGGTCTCAGATCTCTCGAACTCCACTCTTTATGCATAGGAGATCACCAAGATCTGCTAACCCTCACTGTAAATTCGTGGCTCCACTCTCTAATTCGACAGCGTTTCGCCCTCTTAATTTTCTCCCTGGAGAAATGAGCACCCGAGCTCGTATTTATAAGCTTCGGAAGTAGGAATTTGGATAAGAACGAGAGATTCCTGATTAACCATAGTATCAGATCAGTTGAGATGCTCAGGAACCAACAAATCCCAAGAGAATCTGTGAAAATCAAAAAATTATATTTTTAGATCAAATCTCACCGAAGCGTCACCCGGTGGCTCGGCCTAACCGGGCCACCAAATGGTGGGTCGGCCTTAGCCTAGCCACCAAATGGTGGCTCGGCCTGGCTCAGGCACCAATGCGTGACTTGCCTTGGCCTTTAGCCACCCAGAACGCGTGCGCCGGCGCGCCTGGCCGAGCAACCATTTTGGGTGGCTCGCCCGCCGAGTCCCACATTTGCGCTGACCTAGCTATGGGTACCCGAACCCCACTGGTTCCCGGCCGAGTCGTTTTTTTATGTGCTCGGCCCCGAGCCCGGTTGTTATTAGTTTTTTCCGGTTTTTACTTTTTTTCCTTTTTTTTTTTTTTTTTTTTTTTTTGTTTCTCCTTCTTCTTGTTGTTTTTTTCCTTATTTATTTTTTTTTTCATTTTTTTTTTTTTTTTTTTTTTTTTTTTATTGTTTTTTTTTTTCTTTTTCTTTATCTTTTTTTTTTTTTTCTTTTTTTTTTTTTTCTTCCGTTGTTACGCGTATTTCATCGTTTCGTTAACTTGTACACCGTTTTGGTGGCTGATGAGCGTGCGGGACACTTGGTTCACCGATTTGGTGGATGATGAGCGTGCGGGCTACTTGGTGGTGGCCAGTGAGCACGCGGGCTACTTGGTTCATCGATTTGGTGGCTGATGAGCGTGCGGCCTACTTGATAGCACCGATTTGGTGGCCGATGGGCATGCGGGCCACTTGATGGTGGCCGGTGAGCACGTGGGCCACTTGGTTCACCGATTTGGTGGCCGAATGGGCGTGCGGGCCACTTGATTGTGGCCGGTGAGTGCACGGGCCCCTTGGAGGTGGCCGGTGAGCGAACATGCCATTCGGTTTGCCGTTTTGCTTCATGTGTTCGTCGGCATCGGATAATCCTCTTAGACTTAGATAATGACGTTCATCATCTTCTCTCTGTCTCGAGCTGTGTGTGGATACCTATAGGCACTTTTAGACGCCTACAAATATCAGCCCTTGGATTAGACTTGATCCTCAAGTTAATCAATTCAGCCTATAATCTGTAGCAGTAAGCATGATATCGATATGAGTGCCGATACATGTATCGATACCGCTATCGATACCAGTATCGATACTCAGTCATCTTGTTCTTCGGCCGATCTTCTCTTGTGTGTATGAGCTTGAACTTCTTGGACTTTTTGAGAGATGAGATGTTGAGTTCCTTTGGGATTTTATTCATTAGTCTGTAATTAAGATAAAACATGTTTATTAGTGATATTTTTATTTAAATCAAATAGATAATAAGGGTGTCAAAATGTAATAAAAATGTGATTATCAATTTTCTATTCGTATTTGTATTTTAGCTTTTATTTTCTATTCATATTTGTCTTTTGAACATGGGAGAGAGCCTGGAGAGGAAAATACATGAGAGGGAAAATTGTTTAAGGGATAGCAATCGTTTTTTATTATATCCATTATTGAAAACTCAATATCTAAACGTGTAAACGCCGAAGTTTCACCAAAACTATCAACCTACTCCCCATAAGTTTCCCCAAAAAAAATGTAAAGGCCTAAGTGTTCTTGAATTATAATGAAAGAGATAAAAAATCTTTCTTTGATATTTTAAATGCTGGAGAGGAAGATGATAGATAGGTTGGAAGAGAAACATAATAGGATTATATAGATCTTAGAGAAATGTAACCATTGTGAAGCTTAGCTTTAGGTGAGAATTCTTTTATGACAATTAGAAAATATTTATATGTGGGTTAGAGTTCTTTAAAGCGGGTATATGATTTAAACCCGTTAAGACATAGATTGGGAAACTTAGGAAAAGGATAAAGCCATAAATTTCCTTTTAGCAGATAGATTTCAGGGAATGTTGTTTTTCAGTGGAACCATTTTATAAGACCAATAGAATATTAGGGACTAAAATGCAATTTCTAAGATTTGAGGCATTATTATGCAATTTTTTAGAATTTAAAGGACTAACATCTAAAAAAACTCTTATTTTCTAACACATTCACTTTCCAAAACTTTTTTCAGGCGAATAAACACAAAGTTTACTCGTCTGTTCTTTGAACCCACCTACTTTCACAATCACTCTTAGACGCATTGAAATATTTTTAAATTTAATATTTAGCAATTTGGTATAAAATATAAGTTTTAATATTTTAGTTCTAAATGATTAACTACATATATAGTGCATTTTTAAAATACTTAGACCATTATTTTTTGGGGTTTGTCACACCGATGCTACGACATCGCGCGGATCAATTTTGATCGTTTATTTAGTGACATCCCTTTCTATATAATATATCAAATGACTGGTCAAGAGAATTGCTAAGGCACACGTTTTAAACGGGAATTGATAATGATCCAGTTTAAGTTTTATGTTTTTGCCAATTACTACGTGACTAAATACAATAGCTTGTTCGGTATAGGTAAATATAAATATATAATATACATGTGACGGGCAATGGGCGTGGAAACTGGTGTTCCCACCTCACCTGTAAACTATGTTTTTATCTAAAGACACCCTACACATTGCGGTGGTTCGCGAACGAATGAGCTAAGTATGACAATATTAATTAGTAAGTATATACCCTAACCTTTTCATATTAATTAAAAAAAGACTAGTCAAGCCGGTCACCATGAGAAAAGTCTTGACCAGTCTTATGTTATTGATAACAAAAAAAGACTTATGCTATTTATAATAAAAAAAGACTAGTCAAGCCAGTCACAAAAGTCTTGAGCCTTATGTTATTGATAACAAAAAAAAGAGTTACGCTATTGATAACAAAAAAAGACCAGTCAAGCCAATGGCCATGAGGACACATTCTCACTAGTACAAAACAGGTCTGTCCAAACGGTTGGAACCGTTTGGGCAAATGCAGTCCCAAACGGTTACAACCGTTTGGGCCGAAAAAAAACCCGTTTGGGCTAAAGCCGTTGGGGATGAGTTTTCCCCAACGGTCGCCCAAACGGTTGTAACCGTTTGGACAAAGTCCCAAACGGTTACAACCGTTTGGACAAAGTCCCAAACGGTTGTAACCGTTTGGGATGTAAAAACTATCCAAACGGGTTGAACCGTTTGGACAATTTTTTGTCCAAACGGTTCCACCCGTTTGAGCAAAATCTGTCCAAACGGTTCCAACCGTTTGGACAAAAATCTGTCCAAACGGTTCCTACCGTTTGGCCCATTGATTTTTAACATTTTTTAAATTTTATCTATTTTATTTATCTACCTGCTTACATTTAATATACACATCTCACATAATAATTTCTCAATAGCTCACAATGAAATCAAAAACATATACATACACAAAAAAGTCTCAAACGTTGCTAAATATCCAATAATATATATGCATACACAATGATTACTCAATACATAATATTAGAGACAAAACAAATACATATGCAATGATTACTCAATATCTCTGTTGAGAATAAATCAAATACAAGACCACGGGTATTACAATGCAGCCACCGTTGATTCTGCTACAACCTCTCTCTGACCAAATGCTCATTAACCTACCTAATTTCTCCCTTGCATCTAAAAAGCTCACTAGGGAATATAATGCCTGCTTTGTTCCCACAACATTGTTAAAACTAACATAACTAATATTTGAAACAAATTACATAACTCCAAACAATAACCAGTATCAGATGTTTCAAATTGCAGCAACTCTAGGAACCTCCACAGTAAACTTATCAATCTCAACCATCCACTGATTCTTCTCTTTTGCAAGATTCACCATCATCAACGCTCTCCAAACTGTGCTATTACACTTGAAGACAGGTCCAAATGCAATCTGCCACTCTGGTGGTTTCAGTGTTGAATAGATTGGTAGGCTATAGTCATGAACATATTGTAAGACCTCAAATTGTTCAATATGACAGATTAAACATGAGAATTACCTTAAATGCACCAACCAAATGGATAATGATGCAGATGTTGGCAAGGTAGATCAACCAAAAGGGTTCATAGAATCCAAAACCAGTCAAAATATATCCTGGTGCTTTGTTTCCAAATGCAGCATAACCGAGATAACCACAAAGGAAATAAAATGTGGTGGTTGTTGATACTCCAATAAAGCTAGCCTTCTTCATTACCTTGTTCTCTGCTGGAGGTGATTTCAAAGTGTCCTGAGTTAATAACAAGAATAATTAATTTAGAATCATGATCAAATTTTATCATGGGGAGTAATTGAACCCCTCTGAGATTTGAATGCAACTTAAATATAGATTGATAACCAAATTAACCAGAAAGTATAAGTTGTTAGATATTAGTCTAACTTTTCTCTCTCATAAATCTCATTACTTTGGCTTTCTTCATTTCTGTGAAAGCCTAGCCAACCAGCCACATGAATATAATTTGGTTCAACAGTCGGTAAAAGGAGCTAGTCAGTGAAACTGAAGGGGTTTGAAGACTGTCAAAGGTTTTGAAGATTCAGTTGTAGTAGAAAATATGGTTGATGAGACCAGTGAATTCTACTTACTAAACACAATATATAAACCATTAGATTAGTTTAACATGTATAACTAAATCAAGAGGCTTATAGAAAAGTACATAAACATGGTTCATGAAAGAACCATTCTGCTTGATTTTATAATCTAATACAAGTTCCACATTGATAGCAATACATAAATAAATAAAAACAAAATATCTCAACTCTTTATATACCTTATGCTGAACTATTTATACATAAAAATAGAACAAAAAAACAAGGAAACAAAAGTATACCTCTCCCAAGGTCGTCGCGATCAGCATGAACAACAGCCAACCCCCCCCCCCCCAGTTGAGTACGGCCCACTCAGAGGGATCTTGAAAAAAAAAACCAGAGAAGGGACTATCAGTTAAGATAACAGGTAGTCTGAATATATTGAGCATTAACGCAAAAGATCTATTAGTATTATATAAGAGAACAAAACCTGCAAGTCCTTCAAGCACACATCAGCAATCCCTGAAACATAAACACATTCCAATACTTACAGAGAGATCTTACCATAATGATGGAAGCAACTCAATACTTACAGCTAACTCATCAACATCAATTGTTAGGAAAACAAGTTGAGGGTACTTCTCGGAGAGCTCAGTATAGAGAGGAGTGATCTGTCTACATGGGCCACACCATGATGCACTGAAATTTGCAACAACCTACAGCAAATAAAAGTTTCAGTTACATGCAACTTGCAAGTCTATAGGGGAAAAATAAATCCTTATAAGGATGGTAACTGATAAAAGCTTGACTAATGATCAAAAGTTTTAGCTAGCGAGGCATCTGCATGAACATGCTTATAATTGGTATAAACATAAATGTCCGAAGGCCTTAACGGGTATAAAACAATATTGCACCAGTCAATATATGTACTGATTTTGCTCCTTTTTAAGTTTTGATGGCTATGTCCCTTTTCTCCGTTCAATTGATCCTATGGAAATCAACACAATCATAATATTCAAGAAATAGTTCTGATCCATGATATTGAGTATGTTCCCTTCATTTGTTTGGCATTCATTTATTTAGCATCCATCCATTTATAAAGCAGGCATCAATAAAGTCGCTAGCAGTTTTAGGCAAAAGACTTAACAGCTATTACATTTAAAAGAAGTTACACTTAAAAGTAGAACAATCTAACCACTCAAGCTTTGTGCCTACATGTACATTAATATTATATAAGAATCCTAATCTGCTCTAAGCCATTCCTTAATATGCAAGTCAGTAAAGCTACAAAAATTATCTACTTCTTGTATATATTTGTGCCCTTGAAAGAACAAAAATAACAATTTAGAATTGAAAAGGTTCTTGTTGGTAGAACAAAGCTTACTAAGATTAAACTCAATTATAAGAACAGAGATTTTATATACCTTGCGGAAGTCCCCAGTGGTGTGGGCAGCAACATCCTCCTCAAGGGATCTCTGCATCGATTATAAGAACAGAGATTTTATCTACCCTTTAGCTAATCAAATCAATTCCAATAGTGGGATTTCGAAACCCTAGAACTCAAAATCAAATTCACCCGCTGACCGATTTCTGCATCGCAGAGCCCCAGCTCTTGATCGCGGAGAAGAATCCTCCGCTGCTCTCCACCTGCTGATCCCTTGATCCCATCTTCGAAACCCTAACTCGATTAGATCGTTTGGTGATTGGGTTTCTTGGAAACCCTAAGAACTAGGGTTTCACCACTTGTGAAAATTTTGGGAAGACCAGCGCTGTGGAATAGATGGAGGCGGAGGTGATGAGGCGGAGGCGAATATGAGCGGTAGATGAGGGAGGTGGAGGCGGATTTGAGAGGGTCTGGTGAGATATTAATTTGGGGATGAAAATTTGGCGCCGCTGGCCGCTGGGTGAAAATTTTGGGCGCCACTCGTGAAAATTTTGGGGAGAACAAGCGGTTGCAAAATTATTTTTTCCAAACGGTTAAACCCGTTTGGGCTTAAATGTCCCAAACTGTTTAATCCGTTTGGGAACTCTGTTTGGGACTTTTCACTCGTCCAAACGGTTTTAACCGTTTGGGATATATTAGCCCAAACGGTGTTAACCGTTTGGGCTATTTTGACTTGTCCAAACGGTTTCAATAACCGTTTGGACAGACCAGTTTTGTACTAGTGTCTGTTAAGTAACGTGACTAATACTATATATAGGGGGGTATGTTTTTCTGTGTTTTCATCTCATCTATACCCAATCAGTCAACACATATAGCAGCAATCGACCATGGCAGGAAGAGTAGTGTTCGGCGTCCCAGTGACCAATGAGGCACTAAAATTGACGGCGAAATACGCAGACAAGGAGATATCGCAGCTCGACAGAGCGACGGAGGCTCTAAACAAGAAAGATGAAGCTCTACCCTCTATCGAAGAGATGGAGAAGTTGATTCCTGGTCAGGGTCCGACCACAATCTGCATGCTTTACAATGCCACCGGGGCCCCCATCTATTTCGTTACAGATAAGAACTGGCATGGATATCTTAAGAGTCCCAAATTCCCGGAGAAAATTGAGAATGGGCAGTGGGGTGTTTTTAGTCATTCATCCGGAGAAAATTGAGTATCGTTAGCGGTGACAAGAATGACTGGATGTTTTCTTGGTACCACGGGTTACTGTCGAAAGAAGGCGTTCACAAGGTAACATTAGGAGGCTCAGACTATCATGATTTTTTTTTATTAGCGTTAATTTCACAATAGACCGCCTGCAGTATCGCTCTTTTGAATTTACCAATCTGCAGTTTCATTGTTGCAAATATACCCCTTGGGTAGAATCGTTAATTTCATCCTGGGTGTACGGGAAATTTTCACTTCAGGATAAAATAGTCAAAAAATAATAATAATTCAGGGGTCTATCTACGGCAATGAAAGTAAAGGGACAGTAAGTGCGAAAACAAGGATATAGTGGAGGTTCTTGTGCAATTACCCTTATAAGTCTTATATATCTAGCTACAAATGTTCAAGCTCCCCCCATGCATGCACGGACAAGTTACTCTTACTTACTTCCATCAGATACAAAAATTTAATTCGTCAAAAAGATTCATGGTAATTTTCAATAATAATAATTTTTTTTTATTATAGTAACTTTGCCAAAACGTCTCAAAATTAATTATAGTTCTGTGAAAAGTTAAGCCCGCATTATGGAAATATAATCTTGATGCAGGCATATACTGAGATGGGGGAAGCCGGACTCTTTCAAGGGGAAGAAGTATGGAACAAGATCAAACAACAAACTGAGTACGCCAAAGCCAAAACATTTTGCGAATGGAAAATATACGCAGCACATGTGGAGATCGACAACAAGAATCCAGCACATTATAAGGTTAAATTACTGGTTCTCTCGCTGAGAATCAATGAACAGCCTGCAACTAAATGACTTTGACCCTGTGAAATTTGCAATGTCAGCACAATATGGACACTAATAAGCTGTATGTGTTGATGCAGTGGAGAATAATATTGTCCTCGTATTTCCTTTTCCGTTTTCTTTATTTCGTAGTGTGGTGATGAAATAGGCTTTGCCTTTCTGTGGTTGTTGCTTGTTAAATAATGAAGTGAAGTTTGCTAGTGGCTATATGTAGAGCATGTCCATATGTAGAGCATCTTGTGCGCAACGGAAATTTCGGCAGCACCTCTGGTACTCGACAAGAGAGTAGATCTCAACTAAATCTCTGTTTCACAAAGAAAACAAGAACCGAAAGCAAAATATCTCAACAAAGTGGGATATCAGCTCTTCCTCTCATCAGTTCTAGGACTAACCTGTCGAGAGAACCTAAGCAAGGTATTACAACGTGGTTCGGCAAATTGCCTACGTCCACGGGGCAAGGAGGGGGGAGATCTACTAATAGAAGGAGAGAGTACAAATAGGGTTTACAATCACACAAATTAAACCCTCAAACAATCCCTCACAGTCTCTCTCTCAAAAGAGCCTTTGTTTTTCTTGTTGCACGCAGCCCAAGAAAACCCTCTGCCTTTTCACAGCACCCCCTCTTTTTGCACGAAGCTTGCACGCCGCCGCTACTTGCACAAAGACAATGAAGAGACAGCCGAAATTTTTCTTCACCCTCTGTTCTTGCACACCAACCTAGGTTACGAATAGAAGAGAAGTATATAGTTGCAGTACATTGGCTATCGGGTGGGCTTTGTCCAGGAAACAAAAGCTTTGCACCAGCTCGTAGCCCCCGCAATCACTTCATGTGGGTGTTGCTTTGCTGCCGCTATCTCTTCACGGGGAACGTGGTGGCCCACGTTCACAAACTTGATGGCCCCTTATCTCCTCACACGTTCAGACTTGAACGTGTGTGTGGCTAATGTTCACAATTCTCCACCTCGGTGAATTTTTCTCAAAACTGAGCCGACACCAACCAAACCAAATGTCTCACTTGTTGCGTCCAGTACAAAGTGAAACAATTCACGATAACAGACTCAATCCACAACAAGTCGAGACCCAAATGAGAATGCGAACAAACTCCAAACGTCAGTATCTACTCACCAAATCGGCTGTATCATAAATGACTGTCTACGTATCCTCTTGCTCAAGGAATCAAGGCTTCACGTAGTTCACCCAATAACCTCCAAAGGCCCTCAATCCAATAGAAGAGTTCGTAACCCTTCTCCAATATCATCAACTCTGCGGCTGATAGCACCTCTAATGGCCTCAAAGTGTAACGAATCAAACACCTTTACCTAAGGTGAACCAATAGCCATATCCAAACTACATCTAGCAAGTGCACTCGAATCAAAACCCAACTCATTATCTGTATCCAAAACCAATTGATCCCCAAACTATGTCACCTCACCTGGAATCCCAAATAATACAAAATGATCTATAGTATGTGGAGTAATCTCCACCCAATGTGAAGTAGCATCACTCTCCACCTGCTGTGATACCCCTATGATCTGTCCAAAACTCTCCACCTGCTGAGAGTCAATAGGCTCCCTCATTGAAGCCTCATCTAATGTGACATTACAAGATCAAATATCTAATTAAGTTTTACCTCCAATCACAGCAGTTGATAACTCTTTAATAGGATGATCCAAATATGTTAAAGCCTCAGTGCAGAAACTCTTCTGCAGACCATTACTTGACAACAAACACCAATCCTCCTCTAGCAAGGTATGGTTCTCCAAATTTGTCACCCTATCAAGTTGTCCCAAGATTTTCTTTCCAACGAAGTGTTTCAAAATGTTGTGAGCTCGGTTCCAATACAGAAACAGGTCCATCTTGTACCTCCCACCAAAATCAGAATAAAGTACCTTCACCTTTCTGTCTATCATACACTTCTTCAATCTGTTGGAGGCTACTAGGACTTTATCCAAAAGGGATTTGATTACAACCCAAACATACCTAGAACAGCCACTAACTAAGGAAACTAAACATCTATTTCCTTCCAATGATGCCTCCTTGGAAAGCCCCCAAACATCTACGTGAACCCTATCTGAAAGACCCTCCGTGCGGTGAATAGAGCCCAAATTCCCGGAAAAAATTGAGAATGGGCAGTGGGGTGTTTTTAGTCATTCATCCATGTTGACTGCGCACACCACCGGATTCTCTGCTGCTGTTGTCTATCGCGCCGAGGATATCGTTAGCGGTGACAAGAATGACTGGATGTTTTCTTGGTACGACGGGTTATTGACGAAAGAAGGCGTTCTTCAAAAGGTAACATTAGGAGGCTCAGGCTATTATGATTTTTTTTATTAGCGTTAATTTCACAATAGACCGCCTGCAGTATCGCTCTTTTGAATTTACCAATCTGCAGTTTCATTGTTGCAAATAGACCCCTTGGGTAGAATCGTTAATTTCATCCTGGGTGTACGGGAAATTTTCACTTCAGGATAAAATAGTCAAAAAATAATAATAATTCAGGGGTCTATCTACGGCAATGAAAGTAAAGGGACAGTAAGTGCGAAAACAAGGATATAGTGGAGGTTCTTGTGCAATTACCCTTATAAGTCTTATATATCTAGCTACAAATGTTCAAGCTCCCCCCATGCATGCACGGACAAGTTACTCTTACTTACTTCCATCAGATACAAAAATTTAATTCGTCAAAAAGATTCATGGTAATTTTCAATAATAATAATTTTTTTTTATTATAGTAACTTTGCCAAAACGTCTCAAAATTAATTATAGTTCTGTGAAAAGTTAAGCCCGCATTATGGAAATATAATCTTGATGCAGGCATATACTGAGATGGGGGAAGCCGGACACTTTCAAGGGGAAGAAGTATGGAACAAGATCAAACAACAAACTGAGAACGCCAAAGCCAAAACATTTTGCGAATGGAAAATATACGCAGCACATGTGGAGATCGACAACAAGAATCCAGCACATTATAAGGCCGTTCTCTCGCTGAGAATCAATGAACAGCCTGCAACTAAATGACTTTGACCCTGTGAAATTTGCAATGTCAGCCCAATATGGACACTAATAAGCTGTATGTGTTGATGCAGTGGAGAATAATATTGTCCTCGTATTTCCTTTTCCGTTTTCTTTATTTCGTAGTGTGGTGATGAAATAGGCTTTGCCTTTCTGTGGTTGTTGCTTGTTAAATAATGAAGTTAAGTTTGCTTGTGGCTATATGTAGAGCATGTTTGGCAATTTCAGATTATAATCTATTTAGCTTATAATCCACGAATGGGTTATCAGCCAGTGAATTATAAATCATAATGTTATGGTAAAATCTGTGGATTTTCCATTTCTAATAATAAAGTGTTTGGCAAATGGGTAATTTATAATCCATCTTTATAGTCAAAGTTACCAAAAAAGCATTAATTGGGAATGGAGAGAGATATATAAATGGGCTTTGAATTTTGTGAAATGTGTGGAATATATTGCACATTTATTTGGTCAGGCCATATGGCTTATAAGTTATAAGCCACTAAAACATAAGTTGTGATTCCCAGCTCACTTTGTAATGGCTTATAAGCCAAAATAAGCCGTTTTCTTGATAAACCTTGAGTTACCAATTATACGTTCAAGTGGTCTTTTGGGAAGAGCGCGTAGCCAAATTGTTTTGTTAAACATTCCCAAGTTCATGAGGGACTTGTGGGATGAAAAAAGTTCATAGAAATAGTTATGTGCAAAGCCTCTCAAAGTTTAAGGCATTTTATGAAGTTAACCCCATAAACTAATCATAGGGAATTAAAGGGCAAATGAAAATAGTCAAATCTGTTATACAAAATTTGATATACATATGTAATAGATATCTATACTACTATATAAAAAGTCAAGTGAAGGCAATCAAAAAATTGAATGATTAGAGGACATTTCTACCTTCTGGTTGTAATTTAAAGGGTAAAATTATAATTTAACAAAGAAGATTTATTTTCTCTTGCTTTTCTTGTATTACTTTTTCTTTTTTCTTTAAAAATAATCTAGATACATTCGCAAGTAACAATGGAGGCCATGTGTCATTGTATTTTATTTTATAAATGATATAAAATAGAAAGTAATATTTACTGGCTGCCCAGAGTTAGGGTCAATTAGGCGAATATATCTAGATGAAAAGTATCAAATTTTTTTTTACATATGATTATACTTACTAGTATTTATGCCTGTGCAAAACACTAGTTCTTCACAAAATCTTGTTAGCACATTTATTTGGTATGTATTATTATTACATATATTAGCTAGTATTTTAGATCTGTACAAAGCACCAGCTGTTACTTACATTGTTATATAATCTTTCAAAAATGTCTTAGCAATATTATAATGACAAATAGGAATTTCTATCCCAATCAGAGCCTACTCAAAGCTTTTGGCATTTTTAGCCGTTAATAACCAACAATTGAATATTCAAAAATAAGAGAAAAATTAAAGTCTCAATAATCAAATATAACTATAATTGTAAAATAAAGTATCAAAGGTGTTTGGGTCAACAGTCATTGTTTTCATTGTCATCGAATCTATTAAAACTTTAGTCGTTACAATAAACTCAAATAAACGAGAAAAGTCGATCTTTTTATAAGATCTACTCATACAATGAAAATACAAAAAGTACAACTCTTGTCAAACAGCGCAACAGACGTTTATCACCCGCTGTTTACGTAGGAACTTGGCCTGTGTCGGGGACGTTAATATCCGTGGACCACCACGGATCAGATCCGGTCGACAGATTAAGTTGATCAAAGCTCTTACTTCACGAAGGAAGTAATTGCTGCAGCAATGATCCTGACTAAGCGAGATTACGACTCTTCTCGAGATTTAAGACTAAGCTTAAATCCGGAGGAATAGGGGATGAGTCTCAGATCTCTCGAACTCCACTCTTTATGCACAGGAATTCGCCAAGATCTGCTAAGCCTCGCTGTAAATTCGCGGCTTCACTCTCCAATTCGGCAGCACTTCGCCCTCTTGATGTCCTCTTCTTGATAAAATTTTGCCCTTTCTGAAAGGAGGCCCTAGGCCTGTATTTATAGGCTTCGGTTGGGAGATATTTTGATGAGAATGAGTGATTTGGCCTTATCTTCAGTCAATAACGACCTAACCACGTTTATGGATGATATCTAGGCAACTAGGAACCCCTGGAACAGATAAATTCTGAGAAAATAACACAAAAGCGTCGAAAATGCGTTTTCGGGTCAAGACTGCGCGAGACGGACCAAAGTGCCCGCCGAGGGTGCGGGTCGTCAGTTAGGAACCCCTGTAACAGATAAATCTCGAGAAAATAGTACAAAACCGTCGAAAACGCGTTTTTGGGTCAGGACTGTGCGAGACGGACCAAAGTGCCCGTCGAGGGCATGAGACGGCTGAGGCCGACCCGCGCGGACACAGGTCGGTTGCGGCTGACCCGCGTTGGCGCGAGTTCTGAGACCTTTTGCTCTCTATTTTCGCTTTCCGACTTCCTCGGTCCTGTATTTTTCACTGTTCCGCGTATTTGGTCGACTCACTGACTTGTACGCTTCGTTGAGGGATGACGAGACGCGTCGTCACTTGGGGCTGGGCCTGACATACGAAGGTTGTTGATGGTGCGGAACTGCGAGGCGGACCTGAGTCTGATTAATGTGTGGCGTTGACTGACGGCACGGGTGACGACAGCCGCGGCTGATTGACGCGCCGTGTTTGACGACGCGCGCGAGCCTGATTGACGCTGCGCGTGTTGACCGACCGGCGCGCCCGAGCTGATTGACGCGCTGTGTTGACCGACGCGCGCGAGCTGATTGACCGGCGCGTGTTACGCTAAGCGCTCGTGCTGATTGACGGCGAGCGTGTTGACCCTAGCACAGGAGCTGATTGACGAGGCGCCCGTGTTGACCTACGCGCGTGAGCCCTGATGACCGCGCCCGAGCGTGTTACCAACACACGGCGACGTTGGTTGAACGCCCACGTGTTGACCGACACGCCGCGGAGTTGGTTGACTGCGCCCGTGTGTTGACCGATGCGGCACGTAGTTGGTTTGAAAAGCGCGCCGTGTTGACACGACCGCGCGCGAGCTGGGTTGACGCCGCGCGGTTATTGACCGACGCGCGCGATCGGCCAATGGGATAATCATTCTTGACTCGGTTCATCGTCTTCTCTTCGCCTCGAGCTGCGTGCAGACACCTATAGGCATTTTCACTTGGGGCTGCCTGACATACGAAGGTTGGTTGACGTGCGCAAACTGACCGACGCGCGCGAGATGATTGACGTGTCCGAGCGTTAACTAACGGGCACGGGCTGACCGACACACGCGAGCTGATTGACGTGCGCGGGCTGACCGACATGCGCGAGCTGATTGACGCAAGCGTGTTGACCGACACGCGCGAGCTGATTAACGCGAGCGTGTTGACCAACGCACGTGAGCTGATTGACGTGCGTGTGTTGACCTAAGAGCGCGAGCTGATTGACGCGCGCGTATTGACCTACGCGCATGAGCTGATTGACGCGCGGGTGTTGAGCTACGCGCGCGAACTGATTGACGCACACGTGTTGTCCTACGCGCGCGAGCTGATTGACGCACGCGTGTTGACCGACGCACGCGAGTTGGTTAACACACGCGTGTTGACCGACGTGCGCGAGTTGGTTGACACACGCGTGTTGACCGACGCGCGCGAGCTGGTTGACGTGCGCTTATTGACCGACGCGTGCGATCGGCCAATGGGATAATCCTTCTTGACTCGGATAATGACGTTCATCGTCTTCTCTTCGCCTCGAGCTGCGTTCAGACACCTATAGACATTTTTAGACGTCTATAGATACCCCCTCCAAAGTATTTCTGACTCATTCTTTTATAGAGGAGTCTGGAATGCTTTGGATAAGACAGGCTTTGTTGTCAATCTCTTCAGTATTTGTTGAGGAGATCGCGTAGAAGGACCTGTGGATTGTTTCAATTCTTGACATCTTTATCCTTCAGTCTATTCAATATTTTGTTGAATAGATGAAGTTCTTCCGGCGCTGCGTTTATCGTCTGACCGTTGTCGAAATCTTAAACCGAAGTTGTTGTATAAGCATTTGAACTTAACTCTTGTCATTGAGTTGACTTTAACTGACCGTCTTCGTCAGGGATTCATGTCTGAATTACAATTGAACTCCCTAGAATCGTCCTTTAATCCGAAATTTTTCTTTAGCCTTATTTTGGCGAAATTATCAATGCGTTGACCGGCATCGACCTTTACTGTAATGCGTTGTCCGGCGTTGACCTTCGCTACAACGCGTTGATCGGTGTTAACACAGTTTATACTCGTACGTTTACTGGAGTCTACACAGTATAAGCTCTTAAGGCATTGGAGTGTGGCTGATGCGACATAATTATGTACCAAAATTACAAGTGCACAATTGATCAAGTTATAGTATAAAAAGTTATCGATCCCACGAGGAAGGTGATTTTAAGAGATTATTAGAATTAGTTCTTATGTTTTGCGTCCACCCCCGTTGTGATTGCGACTGCGATTTCCATTATTTCGGCCTCGTCCTCCACGACCGCGGCTGCGCTGACTTCCATAGTGTTGATTATGCGGCGGGTTTGCTGTCTGAGAGGCAACATGTTCGGCTGAGTGATCTGTGGTGCGGGGAGTGGGGTTTGCTGAGGAGACTAAGATAGCAGCGGATGAGGATCCGGCCTGGTGAGCTTTGCGGGTCTCCTCCAAGGTGACCATGGAGTGGGCTTTGTAGAAAGGAGGGAGAGGTTCCGTTTGTTGAATTAAAGATGCAACGGTGTCATACTGGGCCGGGAGTCCGTTGACGAGGCGGAGAACAAGGCGGTGGTTGGTGACAGGCGCACCGACGTTGGCAAGTTGATCAGAAAGAACCTTCAAGGCACGACAATAGGCAGAGACATTCGAAAAATTCTCAAGGCGGGTGTTGGTGAACTAATTTTCCAAGTAGACGGCCCGGGAATTTTTATTGTCCTGGAAAATATCGGCAAGGCGATCCCATGCCTGTTGGGCCGTTGAGTCTGGCTCAATGATTGTGTACAATAGATCATTGGAGATAGTGCCGTAGATCCATTGGAGGACCACGGCAGTCTTGGCGGCAGTGGTGTCGGTAGTTTTGTCTGCGGCGTTGTTGCCGTCGTCAGCGTCAAAGTCAGAGGAGTCGGCAACGGTGATGGGGGGAATGATGTGCTCAATGACTTGATAGGCTCGAGCAGTGGTCTTGAACAATTCCGCCTAGGAAGAATATTGATCATTCTCCATGTCGAGAATGATAGGGATGAAATTTTTGATATTTGATACGGCCAACGTCGAGTGAAAGGGAGAGGTTTTGGTGCTTGGAGTGGCCATGGAATTGCCGAAGAAGGGAAATGAAGAGGGTTTGTAAGAGGTAGGAAAAAATAACTCTGATACCAAGATAGAAGGGAATATTTGCCGTGAGTCTTTAGTGCTTCATTACTCACAATATATAGTGATTTACAAAAGCAAAATAGGTAAGAGTTACAAAAGGAAACTCCTACACTAACCATATGAGGAATCCTATACAAGGTAACTAACCATATGAGAAAACCTATACAAGGTAAATATCAATTAGATATTATGATAATAAATGCTAAGAATATATTCTATATTCTAACAAAATTAACATCAAATATTTTATTTGAAGCATTAGGAGGGAGTAAAAGAGAGAGGAGATATAAAGAAGGAGAAAGAGGACAAAGAAGAGAGAGAAACAAGAGAAGTTAAGAAGAGCTGTGTTTGGAGAAAGAGGGAAAGGTAGAAGTAATAGGAAGGATATGGAAAATGAGGGAGAAAGTGAGTGGGAGAGAGGAGGGGAGGTTGAGGATTGGGATGAGAAAAGAATGGAGGAGATGGTGGGGGAGGGGGGGGTGAATACGGGGAGGCGATGGGTCTATATGAAAATTCACTTAATTTTTCGCTTAAAAATTATTTCCCACACATGAAATGCCTATTTGCCACTTTTTTGACTAAACTATAATCGGCGTCACTTTTTAGGCTAATATGATATTTTAGCCCAGAATTTACCATATGTGTTATTTTTTTCCTCCTTGTTTTTCTGTGTGATACAAATTGACATAGAAGAAGTGATCTTACTAGGAGAAGTACTCTTTCAAAGATGCCTATTTCTCAAATTTTCCTTTTACTATAATTTGACTTGTAATTTTCATTAATGCAGTCTACTTTCATGTTTGATCACTTCCTTGAAACTCATAGAACAATATGTCGATTGGTACATTGCAATGTTACAGAAAACGGCCCAGGCGGACTCCTATGCATTGGCGGAACTCAGGCCACCTAGATTCGGGCTTAGCGGCCGTGCTAGGCGGAGGGTCTGCATAGGAAATCAATTATAACAGGCCCAGCCCAACCGAAGTCGTAATTGAAAACTGAAGGGAAAAAAGGTGGAAAAAAAAAACGATTTTGAAAATACCCGATCCACAATATCCCAACAACCCGACCTCGCAACATTAAAACCCATCACCCTGACAAATCCTAGCTCTCCTCCGAACTCTTCGCTTTCAAAATCCTCATTCCGTTCGCCGGCGCCTCATCCCGTTTCCGCCAGCGCAGGTCTGTTCGCCGCACCGCCGCCTCCTCTAGTGCGTCGCCTCATTATCTCCTCCTCTTGTAGCCGCCGCCACTCCGAGTCGACGCCTCTCCGTTCCAAACGCCTATTCATTGGGCTCCGGCTCAAATGCCTGGTCCGGGAATTCGGTGTAAAATCCAGAACTAAACACGCCAGCAGCTTCACTCCGGGTGCTGTTTTCATGATTGAAGATGCTTTCCCTGAGAAAGTTGAGCTCCCGAACCTGCCCTCGCGCCGCATTTACGCTCCTTCCGCTGTTTCTACATCACCACCGCGAAGCTGGCAATGGGGCTGAATCTAGTTGGCATTCTACACAATCCTCTGCCCTGAGAAAGGCACAAACAGCGAACCCCAACAGACCAGAACGTCCACTTTTGCACGTAGCCGAAGCCCAATCCGATTGTCGCAAGCGTCGCGAACCCCTTCCCGAAGCTCGATAGAGCCTATAGTTTGGCGGAATTAGCCTTTGAATCGAAAAAACACGAGCTCTTGGAAAGAGACCCTCTGATCTTCCTCTCTTTCATCCTCGCGAGGTGCGAACTCCCTGTACTTGCTTCTAACGTAGTGAGAAAGTTGGTTCATATGGAAGCGTTTCCTCCATTGAAAGCATGGTCAGCAATTGTGGGCCATATGTCCCAATCCTCGGCCGGTGCTTTCCTCGCTGCGGAGCTCGTGATGGAAATAGCTTATCTCTTTAAGGGCAACAGGGTTGATCCCCGGAAAAAGAGCAACAGGCCTTTGCTATCTATGAAGCCCGATTCTTTCGTCTTCAACATAGCTTTAGCAGGATGTCTCTTGTTTGGGACTACGAGAAAAGCTGAGCAGCTTCTCGAGCTGATGCCCGGGATTGGAGTGAAGCCCAGTGCTGAGTTACTGATCGTGATGGCTCGCGTCTATGAAAAAAACGGCCGGAGAGATGAGATCAGTAAATTAAAACGGCATGTTGACGAGGCTTGTGGCCTTAGTGATTCGGAATTACGATCGTTCTATGACTGTTTGCTTTCTTGCCATTTGAAATTCGGCGACTTGGATGCAGCTACCGATATGATCTTGGACATGCTAAGAAAAGCTAATGAAGCAAAGAGGTCTTTGGCTGCAGCAAAATCAGTACTGGAAGCTGTTAACGCTGGTAAAGAGAGCTCTAAAATTAAACAATCAGATGTTGTTGATAGGTTTAAACTGATCAAAGGGCGAGCTCCATCTTATTCTGACTTTGCCATAGACAGAAATTTCTCAAGGCTTGGGGCCGAGGCGAAGGAGTCGCTTCTATTATTATCAGATAAGTTGCAAACTCAAATCGAACTCGTTCGATCTCAACGTGGGATTCTCCATCCAACGGAGAAAATTTATGCCAAACTCGTTAGGGGTTTCTTGGAGGCCAATAGGGTAAATGATTTGGCTGGGTTTCTAATTAAAGCAAGTAGAGAAGAATCTCCTGTCTCCATCGAAAACTCCTTTGCTGTCCAAGTGATACATGCTTGTATCTCTTTAAATTTGCTGGACCAAGCTCACGACCTTTTAGATGAGATGAGATTTTCAGGGGTCAGAGTTGGATCTTCCGTATATTCTTCACTCCTAAAAGCATATTGCAAAGGAAATCGTCGAGGACAAGTTGAATCTCTTCTGAAGGATGCTCAAAAGGCCGGTATACAGCTCGATGCAAGTTGCTATGAAGCCTTGATTGAGTCTCATGTACATGTTAACGAGTCAAATAAAGCTCTCCACATTTTCAGGGAGATGAAAGATTCGGGAGTTTCAAGATCTGGTCATCAAGAATTTGACAGGTTAGTTGAAGGATGCGCAAAAAACGATGAAGCTAATTTGATGTCCAAACTTTTAGAAGACATCAAGTACACTCAGAAGGTGGATTCAGGAGTTCATGATTGGAACAGCGTGATACATTTCTTCTGCAAGAAAAAAATGATGAGTGATGCTCAGAAGGCATTGAACAGGATGAGGGCTTTAGGGCACGTTCCTAATGCTCAAACCTTCCATTCTTTGGTCACAGGATATGCTTCAATAGGGGGGAGGTATGTGGAAGTCACTGACTTGTGGGGTGAAATGAAAACGCTTTCTAGCTCGAGTTCATTGAAGTTTGATCAGGAGCTTTTGGATTCGCTATTGTATTGTTTTGTTAGAGGCGGGTTTTTTCTTCGAGCAATTGAAGTGATTGCGATGATGGAGAAGGGAAATATGTTTGTTGATAAGTATAAGTATCGGTCTCTTTGGTTGAAGTATCATAGGACGATGTATAAGGGAAAGCCACCAAAAGTTCAGACTGAGGCTCAAGTGAAGAGAAGGGAGGCGGCATTAGCTTTTAAAAGATGGATCGGATTTACGTGAAGACCCTTCTTATAGTGGGCAACCTCTGATCAGATTGATTTCTTACAAGCTAATAAGCTGAATGACATACTGTGATGAGCTTTTCTAGTCGAAACTTGGCGACCTTGGCCTCAAAGCTGGTTTCTCTCTTCTGACAATGACACTGATATCAACTTGAGCTGAACTCATAGGAGAGCCTAGATTGTTCAAGGGGAGCAAAGATTGATTGTGGATATACCTCCTGTAATATTGTTACTTTGATCTCTACTACCCCTCTAGTTTTATGTGGTTTCGCATTTTTAAACCTGCTGTAGATATTATAGGACATGACTGTATAGAATTGTTGCTGGGAGTGTTTTGTTGGGAAAAAAAAAAGGATTCCTGAAGAAGAGTATATCTAACAAAATTTGAACTGGACTGGTCTTGAGTCTCGATGGTTTTGGAATTCTGTTGAACTTTTTTTTGAAATAGCACTATGTTAAGTTGATTAAGAGGTCAATGAGCTCCTAGTGTAATCATGTCTTCAATCTGAAATCTGCGAAAAATGCCTTAAACCAACCCTTTTAGAAAGAACAAGCTAAGCTGTACATCGTATTCAAATTAGCCATTTGATAAACAGTAGGATGCTTACTTTGAAATTAGATTCTCAAATCATTCAATTTGTTATTAGGTTCCATAATTATGATAAGTTATTTCAAATCAACCCTTAAAACAAGAACTACAAGAGCCAGATATACGAATTAGAGCAAGATTCTTCAAGTCCGACAGATGTAGATGTAGGCGTCAAAAATTATTTATAGGTTCACGCACGCAGCTCAGGACGAAGAGAAGACAATGAACATCATTACCCGAGTCAAAGAGGATTATCAGAATTAAAGAGGATTATCTGATGCTGTAAAGAAGCAAACAAACGTATGAAGCGAGTCGGCGAAGTGTACGAGTCAATGAAACGCGTGAAACGGCGAAACGACGGAGAAACGACACAGCCAACCTCGTGTTTCGCACCCAGAGAGGTGTTTTCGCACAGGTGCGAAACACACATGACTGTTTCACACAGATCAACCACTCGAGACGCGTTTTTGATGGATTTCGATCGGTTTTTAACGGTTCCGGAGCCTCCCTAACTGCCTTGAGGCTATCCTTAAACGTGGAAGAGCTATTATTAACTGAATATAAGGCTAAATCATGAATTCTTATCCGAAAACAAGGCACCCGAAGCCTATAAATACACCCCTAGGGCTCCTATACACGGAGAATCGGGAATTTCGGAGCTTGGAGGCGAGTTGCTGACCCTATGAGAGGAGAGCCATAAATTTGAGATCTAAATGCGAGATCTTGGCGAGTTCTTCAGCATAAAGAGAAGGAGTTTGATAGATCTACAACCCCTGCATCAGTTTTCTTAAGATCATACTGTCATTGTGATCTTAAGAAGAGTACTTATCTCACATTATTGAGAATTTACTTCAATTATTGTTTCCTCTACGAAACGAGATCAACCGGATCTGATATTCGACGGTCTACAGATCAAAGAGTCCCCGACACAAGCAAAGATCCCATTACAACTCCTCTTCAGTCAAGGAGTTATGCGTTGAGGGATCACCAATTCTGGCGAAGAAGGCTGTTTCCGGAGGTGTTCCTAGAAAATCATTATTATTGCCCGTTGGTATGCGGCGCCCTCGTTCTTCAAGCAGAAGGGTATGGCTGTGTAGCAGAAGACGCTAAGGGCTGTTCTGAACGCGATATACTTTTCGTCGTCCGGGTACATCTTGATTTGATTATAACCCGAGAATCCATCCATGAACGACATTCTCTCGAACCCACACGTGTTGTCCATGATAACATCCGTGATCGGGAGAGGAAAGTCGTCTTTTGGGCAGGTAGTGTTCAGGTTTCTGAAGTCGATGCAGATCCTGATTTTTTTGTTCTTTTTAAGGACCGGTACAATATTTATTAGCCAGTCGGGATGTTGCTCTTCCCTGATAAAACTCGAGTCGATCAGCTTCTTAACTTCAGACTCGATTGCTTCCATAATTTGCGGACGAAACCGTTTTTGCTGTTGCTTGACAGGTTTAGCATCCGGTTTTATGTTGAGGCGATGCATCGCCACATTTGGATCAAGTCCTGGCATGTCTTTGTAATTCCAGGCGAAAATATCGATGTATTCACTGATAAGGGCAATCAGTTCTTCCTTTTCATCTGAAGGAAGGCTGTCGCTGACAAATATGGGCTTTGGATTAGCCTTGTTGCCCATGTTCACCTAGATTACTTGGTCCTCGGTAGGGGGTTCTCTCTGTTCGAAACTTATCACCATAGTGGATGTTCATGTGATGGATCCAAGGATCCTCCCATGTTGGTAATTGCTCGTCACCTTCCATTGTCGAAGGATCAGTCACGGCCATATTCTATATTAAGTTTTTGAACATTTCTTCAAGGCTGACGTCAGAGTCCCAACTTTAAGAATCGGATGAGTATCTGTCTCTGATTGGGTTAGACAACTGGTTATTAATCAACCAGCAGCATTCGTCATCGGATGAAGAGACGTAACCCAGGCCTCTCCTAAACCCGTAGTAATTATCAGGTTTTCCTTTTGGAACATAAGCAGCCTTGATTGGAACTCGAGGACCCCGATCGAAGCAAAGATCCTCTCCGAGTGCAAAGTTGTATCCCACTTTACCATGAGGTTATGCGCTTTTGGGCCGTATCTGAACAAATGAGGACCGGGTTTTTTATCATCACTATTCTCTCTCAAGAAGTGGTTTGGTAGTGGAGATATCTCCCCTTTACAATAGATTACCTNTTGTTCCGAATGAGTCCTGGATACGCTTCATTGTCACGCAAGACGATCAAAGCGGCATATGGCGGCATATGTAAGTTGAGGTTATCGTATAACCCCTTCATTAAGTCATCGAGACAAGGCGAGTACTCTAAATCATCATTTATTTTCACTTTGGCAAGTTACCAATTACAACTATCATCTAATGATTCTCTATCGTCAAGATTGATTACAAAGGGTACAATGTCGTTGAGTACAAAACCTCCATCGTAATTAAGCCTAGCTTCGGTATCAGCTTCTTCTCCGCTATCCATGTCTTGGGCTGATGGTTCAGTATCGGATTCAGCACCGTAAAGAAGGGAGTCGGTGAAATAATTTTCCAACCCCTTAAACGTAACCATCATCTTGACCTCATTATTCATGTCCACATATTTTAGACACTGGTGGAGGGTGGAAGGGACTATAACATTATCATGGATCCAGGATCGACCTAATAGTAAGTTATAAGTGTTGGCCTTCTTGTTTTGATGATGTTTAACAAACAATTTATTACTAATGTTGTTTGTCTAGTGTTTGTGCATTCCTATGTTTTGTAGACAAACAACGTAGTTGGAGGATGGAAGGAATAGAGCTTCAACGATCATATCCAAAGAAGGTTGGCGGAATGTCAGTGAAGCCTTGCTATTCAAAGTTCAAGATCCAAGTTAAAGCTTCATCCGCGAGATTACCTAGAAGAGCTTATTGAAGATCAAGATCTAGCTTGGGTAATTTAGTTTAGATTTTATATTATGTGTGTTATATACTCTAAGCTCAATATCTATACACACACATTTATTGGTTTCTTCATATATATATATATATAGTTATATATATATACATAAGTTTTGGTTTCTATGCATATATATAGTTATATATATACATACATAATTTTTGAGTTTTCATGTTTATAATATGAAATCACATATTTCATATTTACTATTGTGTTTTTGAAAACATTGCATAGAATATGCAATTTTGTGAAAATATTGTATTCTTAGTTTATAGACTTCAATATCAGTTTATACATGTTTTACTAAGTCTATAAAAACATTTCACAAAGTTTCAAAAGTTGGTTTATGTCAAAACATCAAAATTCAAGTATCTCATATTTTCATGTTTTGGACTATTTTGTAAAATGATGATATTTTTCATTTGGGAAGTCCTTTTTGATAACCAGTCATTGTAGCATGTTTATTATCATGTCTACAATCATTCCCCAAAGTTTTACATTTTTTGGAATTTATTTGATATTTTTAAACAGCGTTTTAAAACCAGATAAACAGTTTCTGGATTCAGATTTCGATCGACGGCGACCGCGACGCATCTTGTTTCTTTGCTAGTGTCCGACAGAGAGTTGTCGGATCGAGCCGTATCCGGTCGACGAGGAGTCTTCGGTACGACCACACGTCGCCGATCGCGCTGTCCGTTCCTCCATACGGCTATTTTTAGCGTCTGAGAATTTCTGTTTTGGGATTTTGGACATGTTACTTTGGGGTTGTTTGCTGATATTCTCTCTTCCTATGATAATAACGGCCTCATATGCATTCAATTCTACAAGTTAAGAAATGGTTTAAAATGGTTTTAACAGGGTTTAAACTTGTTAGTGTTTGTTTAAGTTGTTTTAAGAGCTTTTTAAGCATTTGAGTGATTCGAAGTTTTGTAAACTCTATTTCTAGCTCTTTTATATATTTGATTATCATTGTTATTAAGCTAGAACTACTTTGAGTTTAGTTTTGATTTATATCTCTTTGTTCACACACAACCTTTTGAGCTTATTGTATTGACATTCATAGTATAATTTGGGGTTGTGGGTTTGTGACTAAGAGTTGTGCTTAATTGAGTTCTCACCTTGTTAGAGAGAACAATCATTTATTATATTGTGCTTAATTGTGAGGATTCACTTGTAATACACTTGTACACCGAGAGAAGTGTGTGGTGAGAGACGGGGTCAAATCCAAGAGGAGTGGCGTCGGTTGACGTGCCTAGGGAGAGGTTGTAACCGAGCACTTGAGGAGGAGGACACGGGCTAGGACCAACACTTAGTGTGTGAGGTGTGATTACATAGTGATTGTATTGTGAGGTGTAAACGTTGTTCGGGTGAACGTAGAAAACCCGGTTGTGATAGTGGAGATCTCCTCGTTCTCCCCGGGAGTGGGGAACGGAGACGTAGGACGGAAGGTCCGAACTCCGTGATCATATTGCTTGTTTGAGATTGTCTTTGGCGTATTTGTTTTTGCATTCATCTTATATCGCCAATTGTGCATTGCTCATTCATTTCATCCACTATCCTATTTAGATTATTTACCCTTGTGTTGTTTATATATCCTTGCATATATCTCTATCATATAGGATATATCTCATTGTTCATATTGCTTATCCTAGCTTATCTTTCTTGTTGTATTTCATACTTTACTAGGATAAATTGTTAATATATTTTAATTGGCATTTAATCGGATTAGATTAGCATAAGAACCTAATCACCCCCCTCTAGGGTCTAACAATAAGATGTCTTTGCGTCGATCACATAGCACGTGACCTCAGACCTTAAATCTTCAAGTTGGCACTTCACCCAGATTTTACCCAATGGCCTAGATCCATTAGTATTGAATTTGTAGATAACGGTGCCTGTTGAAGCCAACTTGCTGGCGG
Source organism: Asparagus officinalis (assembly GCF_001876935.1). Taxonomy (NCBI): domain Eukaryota; kingdom Viridiplantae; phylum Streptophyta; class Magnoliopsida; order Asparagales; family Asparagaceae; genus Asparagus; species Asparagus officinalis. The sequence continues at coordinate 65,748,758 of NC_033801.1, read as the reverse complement.
GGATTCCGAGATTGTACATCAATAGCTAGGTGAGATCTATGTAGAAATCTCATCAATCTGCGACTCTCCGAGATTGAACATAATCAACTAACTATGGAGTTCTGACTAACTACTACATAATAAATAGCTAGGTGAGATCTATGTAGAAATCTCATCAATCTGCGACTCTCCGTGCGCTGGACTCGCTGCCTGAAAGGGGACAAAACAACGATCGTCAAAGCGCTATAGCGAGATCATCTCCACCTCTCCCCAAGGGAAGGGATAGGAGTATATAGAAAATAGAGTTAGTACATATACATATGAAATCATTCATAAAATTCTAACTAGAAGTTAATATTTAGGAAATCACAACACGAGAGTTAGTACGTCGAGCGAAATAATCCAAACAAGGAAACCCTCATGTATATACCATGTCTCAAATTGTGACTCCCTAAATACTAACTCCAAACCCTATGAATGAAAGCAATAAACCAAAAGAAAAACACTCCAAATCTCAAACATGTATAACAAATATCTCATCCTGATCTACACTCGGGTAGATGGATCTAACATAAAAGGAACTCATCCAAACAAAAGCCAACCAAAAACCATGTTGTGTAAGTCACGGTCTCAGAGAAAGCACCCTATTCGCGGGTATTCAAAAAAAATGGAAACCAATTTATAATTTATATTAGTTACAAATATGCATCTCTTATACATTAGCGATACTCTTGTAATATTCTTACTCAATCGCTCTGTGATAATAGGTTTTATCTCCCTATCCCGGAAACATAATATAACGATACTTTTGTAATACTCTTACTCAATCGCCCTACGAAAATAGGTTTCGTCTCCCTATTCTGGAAACATAATATGACGATACTTTTGTAATACTCTTAATCGCCCTACGGAAATAGGTTTCATCTCCCTATTTCAGAAACATAATATGACGATACTTTTGTAATACTCTTACTAAATCGCCCTGCGAAAATAGCTTTCATCTCCCTATTCCGAAAATATAATATTTGTGTATTTTTCTTATTTATCATGTTAACACATCATATTTTAAACATACGTGTACATATCTTAGTGTATGTGTCCATATCTGGTGTTTACTGATATTTCATATGTTAAACAGCTCATAAATATTTTATCATAACAGTACAAGGTCGAGAGACTAGCTCGAAAACTCAACAGTCGAATAAAACATGCACATGGCCACAGACTGTGTGGCGGTCTACCGCACAAGAACGAAGGTCGACCGCGACGGGTTCCAAAGCCTACTCAGGCCTCTGTCCTGCACGCGGTCGACCATCGCTATGGCACGGTCGACCGTGGGCTGATATTCCAGATTCTTAATCTAGTTGTGTGTGCCGTGTTCACGCTGTGTTTAGGTGATTCAAACATGATTAAAACAACATAAAACTTGCATGAGAGCATGTCTACAGTAGATAAAAACTTCTGGAAACAAACTCAACATATATAGCGTGATTATTTGCATAAAATTTATATTCAAAACCCTAAGTCATGCATAAAAACTCGAAACGAAGAACAAATCATCTTTCTTCAGATTAAACCACGTTTTAAATCATTCTCAGATCTTACATACTTCTGTAAATTCATTCTCAAACTTTTTAACATGGAAAGACTTAGTCTTTATACATATAATACAAAAGAATTGACTTGTATTCATAAACTAGTCAATTTAGCTCTATGAAACATGTTAAAAATTCTTCAAAAAAACATTTTTAAAACTAGGAGGGGGATTAGCAGAGATGAACTCGTCTGAAACTTGTAGAAAAATATTTTAGGATGCCAAGCCAAAGCAGATCTCCAATCCAAAAGCCAAAATCACCCGAAAGATCCACTTGAAAGCCTCCAATATTCTCTAAGAATCAAATTAGGTTTTGTGGGGGTTTGGTGGTTGTTAGGGTTCTTAGAAAACTAAGAAAATTCGTGAAAGTTTGATATATAAACCAGGGAAAACGAATATGGGCTTTAGAAAACCAAAACCAACTCAAAACAGGAATCTAACTTCTGCAGGTTTTGTGGTCGACTGTGGCGGTCGACCGAACTGCGGTCGACCGTGGCGGTCGACCGCGGCGGTCGACCGGACTAAAATTTTCCAGTTCACATCTTTGACCATTGTGCATGTTTCGACTCTTTTCTTTCTCATGAATGAACTTGTCTATACTCAAACCACATGGTATACTACCCACATACCATTTAACTGTATTTATCAAAATAAATATCCATAAATCATAATTAATCTCATATTAATTATATTAACATAAATTTTTGGGGTTTTACAGAAGCCTATGCAATTCAAGTTGAAGATCCAAGTTAAGCTTCATCAGCATGTTTACCAAGTCGAGCTCATTGAAGATCTTCATCAAGCTTAGGTATATAGTTTATAGTGTTTATAGTATAGGTTTATACTTGTGTGTTAATGTTTTAAGCTCATATTATTCACACACATGTATTTGTTGATTTTATCAAAATATAAGTGTTTTTGATAAAATATTATTTTATTAGTTTATAGATTTCAACATCACTTTATACATAGTTTATCAAGTCTATAAAATCAGTTGATAAAGTTTCAAAACATTGCTTAAGTCAAAATGTCAAAACATGTATGTTTAGTTTCATGTTATTGGACATATTTGCAAAATGATGATATTTTACAAATGGGAGATATTTTACAAATGTTATTGGACATATTTGCAAAATGATGACATATGTATTATCATGTTTACAATCATTTTCCAAAGTATTATAATTTTCTGAAGTTGTTTGATATTTTTAAAGGTAGTTTGAAAATCAAATTTCTATTTCAAACCAGGCCGATAACCTGTTATCAGTCGACTGGTCAGTCGACTGATGACATCAGTCGACTGATATGTCGACTGAAGAAATTACCTGGAATAACAAAAAGATTCTGTTTTGTTTTGGTCGACTGACCAGTCGACTGATGAGGTCATCAGTCGATTGATCAAGTCATCAGTCGACCAACGAGCTGGATGTTGACTCTAACGGTCAGCTCATCAGTCGACTGATCAGTCGACCGATGGCATAACGGTTAGTTTTTCTAGATTTTCATGTTGTCATTAGTTTGTCTTTTTGCTGGAATTTCTTGGGTTTTTGGGCTTTGACTTATGATCCTATATATACCCCTTGCCCTCTAACTTCTGAATCAATCCAAGAATGTTTTAAACATGTTTTAACAAGGGTTTAAGTTTGGGTTTAAGTTTGTTTAAGAAGCTTTTAAGCATTTTTAAGTTTCGGTTTGTGAAGATAATTTCACAAGAGCTTGAGTAGATCATTCATTGGTGTTTGAGCATTCAACTCGTCTCCCTCTCTCTTGTTATCATTAGAGAAGTTTTTCTAAACTCTATTTCTAGCCATTTATTATTTTGTTCATAATTTCCATAAGCTAGAATATTTATTTGAGTTTAGATTTGATTTTGATTTATTGAATCTCATTGTTACACACACCCACTTGAGCTTTTAGTATTTACATACATAGTATAATTTGGGGTGTGAGAGATTGTAATATTGAGTTGTGCTTAATTGAGTTCTCGTATTGTTTAGAGAACGATTATTTGTTGTGAGCTATTATTGTGAGGTTCACTTTGTATTACACTAGTACACCAAAAGGAGTGTGTGGTGAGATACGGGATCGTCCCAAGAGGAGTGGGGTAGGTGGTAATTTCTAGAGAGATGTTATAATTCCTAACAATTAAGGGAGACACGGGCTAGAGACCAATACTTGAGGTGGTAGTTAGTGTGTTTAAATTGTGAGTGATTGTAAAGTTTTCGGTGAACTAGAAAACCGAGTGTGAGGTGTAAACGTTATTCAAGTGAGCGTAGAAAACCTGATTGTGATAGTGGAGATCTTCTCGAGGTGAGGAGTGAAGACGTAGGTCATGGGAACCGAACTCCGTGATCATATCGTTTGTTAGCGTTTTTTATTAGCGTTCGTTTATATTCATGCTTATCATTTATATCACCTTTGTCAATTGCTTGTTGTTTATATTGCCCTATTACTTTAGTAGTTTGTTTACCCTTGTGTTACTTGTATATCCTTGCACATATATTTATAATATATCATTCTTTAGTAGTTTGTTTACCCTTGTGTTACTTGTATATCCTTGCACATATATTTATAATATATCATTCTTGCTAGGATATATTTGTATATCCTTGCACATATATTTATAATATATCATTCTTGCTAGGATATATTTGTTAATTAGTTTTAATTTAGCATAAAATCAGATTAGATTAGCATAAACCCTATTCACACCCCCCCCCCTCTAGGGTTCTTTCCTAGTGGCATTAGGGTGCTTTCAATTTATTTGTTCTAGATAGGATAAAAAATCATGATAAAAGAAATATGCTGAGTAAAAGACTTTGTTTTCATAATGAAGTCAAAACAAAAGAAAGATACAAAAGTGGCGCTACCAATCCAAGTACATTTTACGGTCAAGAATCCAAATTTTCAGCAGATAAAGCTTCTCCACATAAGTCTGCTCAAGCTTAGCCTGTAAATCAGCCCGGACAGAGTCTTCAGTGGCATCCAATATCTTTGCAGCTTCACCTCTCAACTTGTTCAACTTCTCTTGCGTAGGCTCCAGCTTCTCAAGTGTCTATTTTTGAGAGGATTCTATGTCAGCTAATTCGCCTTCGAGAACAGTACATGAATCTTTAGCATACTTCAAGGCCTTTTCAAGCTCGGTTATCTTCTCATGGGCCGAGGATAAAGAGCTAAGCAATTCAGCCCTACTCTTGTCCTTCCTCGAGAGAACCGCCCTCATCTGCGTAACATAACCCTCCTACGTTTGTAGCTCATTCCTAAGGGACATTTGGCCGTCACGCCACTACCTTAGCTGGGGCTCCAACTGAGTAGCCATATATAAAGAAGCGCATGTAGCTTGCAACTCCCCCAACTCTCAGAATTCACGCTCTAACGTGACTAAATCCACGGTGAGAAGATCGGCTAAATCTGGGTATCATTCCTCCCTGATCATCATCACCTGACGATTAAGTGACCGCCTAAACTGATCGAAAGAATACCCTCGGTGAAGGATCATATCAATCATTCCACTCACAAAAGAAACGAATGATCTAGGTCCACATGGAATATCTCTTTGCTTGGATCAGTATCAGACAACAAGGATATGACGAGCTCATATGGAGACGTTGGGAGCTCTACAAGAAAAGAAGGGGAGAATAATAAATCCTAAAATATTGACTAAAACCTCAAGGTAAGTCATGAAGCAGAACTTACTAACGCCAGCGGAGGACCCTCCAGCTTGAGACCTTGTGCTTGGCCCTCCCGACCCAACCTTGTGAATCGTCAAAATGATGGTGGGTATAACAGTCGTCGATGTACCGGCTCCTCCAGCTGGTCTCGCTTCTGTAACCATCAGATCTGAAGTAACAGCAGCCTTAAGCTGAGAAGTAGGTGACTGAGCTGCGGCCATGGCCACCTCGAATGATGAAAAGCCAGAACCCTCAGGCTGATCGGAAGCGCCGGTAATTGTAGCTGTATCAGCTTCAGTGGCTAGTCCTATAGTTAAAACTCCCATGTGGTTAAGTAGGAATTAACAAACCAATAAGGGCAGCAGTCAGGATAAAACTCACACCTACTGATGAACCAGCCTCCACAGTTGATCCTGCAGCTCTGCGACGGGATTACTCCGATAGCATATTGTTAAGCAACCTATCATCAACCTCAGAGGAGCCAGACGTTGGATCGAACGGGTGTTAACCCAACTCCCTGATGTCTGCGTTATGAAAGGTTTCATCTTCACCTGAATCCTCCATCGTGATATCTACTGAAATCATGTGTTAAGCAAAAGAAAGAGATCTAGGATTCATGATGAGTGGAGATCAGGCTCACCTCCGGTAGCTGCAGCAGGCTCCTCGATCTCGACACTTGGGACCGTTTCCTTTATTTTCTCTAAAAGAGCATGAAGTGTAGAAACGATTAGGGGAGGCACGGATTTTGAATCATTCAATTCTTATAATTGCCACCTGAATGGTGTACTACTGGTTTCACATATACCTGGGCTTAAGATCCTCGTAGTTGGATCAAGCTCACCAACATCAGCACCCTCGCCAGCCTCAGCACGAGCATGTTCTTCATCAATAGCCTCGCGCATCTGCTGCACGAACCTCGAGCCTTTGAAGTGAACGAAGTCTTGAAAGATAGGATCATATGAGAGTTTGCCTTCTTCGTGACCCTCTGAAAACGTAAAAAAATGGTTACACCTGAAGAATTCATAAATAAAGTGATCAAATACTACATAACAGTGGAGCGTTACCTTCCCTATCAATAGCTACATCGCCGAATGACTCTACCTTAAGGGCACGTGGATTGACGTGTGGCTTGTGCACTGTCTTCTTCCTCTTCGCGGATCGAGCCTCTTCGTGAATAGCAGGTCTTTCCTACCTAAACTTGGTAAGCGACTCGAGCCGTGAAGAAGCCTCAGTAGCAGATCGGGATCTCATGCGATGGAAGGGATGAGGTGCTTCTTCTTCAGTCGCCTCACCTGGAAGGTCAACTGTCATTTTATAAGAATATGTAAATAAGACCTCCTGCCTCGGCTTCTTCAAAGCTGTTGGAGTCTTAAACAAAACAAAGGGACAAGCTCGATGGATAATCACCAGGCTCATAAGTGATCCTGAGAAGAAGAAAGAGTCAGACAGATCTGTTTCCACGGCCTCCTTATTACCTCTAGTCTTCATGTCTCCTGCATCTTCTTCCAAGATCTCCTCCTCTTCATCAGTAGGGAGGATCTCCTCTTCATCTAACTGTTCGCCTTTGCTAGAAGGCCCGACAGGCTTTTTCCCCTACCTCCTTAAAATATCGGCATCACGGATAATCCCGGTGGCAACCTGAAGCTCTTCTTCTGCTTCCAGCTCCGTAATATGCTTCAGCTTCGCGGCCTCGTTGGCAGCGATGAGCCACTTGCAGCAAAGGAAGGAAAGCTATGATTTACGCCCTGCCACAGGAAGATTGAAGGTGGCACCTGTGCAACGCGCCATGCTCCAAAGCCACACTCAGACACTATCTATAAGACTGCCATTAGTCCTCAGCTCTCGACTCGGATTCCTAACATACAGTTGGTCATGATCAAACTGACGAGTGAATCGACACGGCATGTAAGGCTCTATATGATAGTGCTCCTTCACACGAAGGATGAGATATCCGGGCCGGATGTTCATCAACCACCAAAAGCAACCCACATCAAGGATAGTTTGCCCCGTCACTGGCCTCTCTTCATCAATTAGCAGATCATTATAATGGCCAGAGAAGCTGGGGAAGCATTTGAAGAACTCCCAGCATTTGTGGATGCGAAGCTCTCACCTCGCCTTAAGGAACTGTTTTGCTCCTCGTTTGCTATCTTCTAGTAGCTGCAGGAGGGGAACAGAGGGATCTGCGATGCTCGGTGCTAACATTAAATCAGGCCGATGAAGGACAAGTCACGCCATCAGATAAGTATACGAAAGCTCGACCTTGACAGGGGGAATCTCAATTGATGTCTTACACCCTACCTGTGTGAAGCCAGAAACTAAGTATCGAAGCTCGCTGTGTATATCGGCGACCATCGCAGGAAGTAAGGAAATGTCCTTCCCATAAGCAAGCTGGACTGTGGGGAAGAGAATCTCTATCTATCAGGCATCTAAGAACTAGTACGGTACAATGCACTTCTTTAGCCAAATAGCGATATACCCTACAAGAAGAGTCATGGGCCAAATCCTCTTCTATTCATGCCATTGGAACGTCCGAAACTTAGTCCCCGTTGGAAACTTGCCCTCATCAGTAGGAATAGTATATGATTAAGCACCAATCTTCTTGATCAGGTTATTGATCTCTGAGGGAGTCAAAGGATCTAACTCGCAGACCGCCTCACCAGAACCATCCTCTAGATGCTTGAACAAGTAGTCAGCGAATTGCTTCAAGCTTAGCTGTGGGGATTTCTTCTTTGCCAGGACACCTATGCCAGCTAAAGCTATCTGATAATGATACGTAAGATCCCACAACGTGTCATAAATGTTGGGAGAGACTTTCTTCAGTTGATTCAACTATCAGCTAGGAGGAAAGTACTCTTGATATGGTAGATCGCCCATCGGAAGTCCAGAAACCTTTTGCATCTCATGAAGAGTCAACCCTAACTCTCCATGGCGAGTCAAAAAGGTGTTGGTGTCAGGGTTATAAAGCTCCAACAATGCCAGGAAATAGTACGAGCTAATCTGCAATCCGTATATGTTGTCACGTATCGGTGTGTATAATCCCCTATTCTTCAGCTCATCGCCCCATCACCCAAGAATGTAACTCGTCATGCGGGTCCACCACTTCTTTGTCGATGAGTGCACCTAGCCATAATACCTATATCTTGGCACATGGAATTTCCTCCACAGTCTGGCAAGCCGATTCCTCGCCGTGTTGGCAATTGTTGGTAGCTCATTCGGTGGTGTTGCATCTTATCCCAGAAGACCAAGATGGAGTCCACGAATAGAATTTCTATCACTAGAACCTGGGGTCTTCTGATGAGTAATGAACCCACAGTGGACTCGCTCATGATCATCTGTTAGACGCTAAGACATCACCCGCTTCACGACCTGCTTCCTTAAATGTGCAAGTGTGTATTGGCGAGGGATCTGGGGAAGATATAGCAAACTCTTGCCATCTTCGTTCAACCAATGTTTGTCCTCAAGGGTCAACATGGTCGACTCTTCAACATGATCGCCAAACATGTAATCAGGCTTCCTCAAAGCCTGAGTGGAGCTCGGATCCTTAGTAAGCGAGGAGTTGGTAATCGGCCGTCATAGTGTATGATGATCTCCATCTCTCATAAGCTGAGGAACTTCCCCGGGCCATCTTGATTAAATTGAGGAGCAACGGTGATGAGCGGTGTATCATCAGCAGAAGTATAAGTCTCGCTGCTGCGACCAGTTTCCGCATGAGACGAGAACACATTTGAGGGAAATTCAACTAAAACAAATAAAACGCAGTCAGAAAAATATTTCTAAGGCAATACAAGAAGTTGGACTCATCTCACGAATCCACGAGATAGAGTCACTATCTTGTAAATTGGCGAGACGATTTCAACTGTTTCACACGTAAGGGACAATGTACATTGTCGCATAAATAACGTGACAATATACCCCTCCCTACAAAGTGTAATGTAGTATGAAATCGCCCCTTTTTGCCTTATTATGTGTTTTGATGAAACAAAAACACATCTTTTAAAAACGTTAATCCCCGAAAAAAGAGGATATCAGCTCTTCCCGAATGCCTCACAAAAGAGACAAACAAGAGTGCAATATTCAGAATATTAATTTTGAATTTACAAAAGGGATAAAAGCTCACCCTCGAATGATAAAGCTATGGGGGCCGCTTTCTCAACATGTTAAGAAGCCGATCGACTCCTCTGAATACGTGGCCACCTCGGAGACATTACTAATCTGCAATAAAAATCAATGGGCCAGAAAAAACATTTCAAGTGCGAGGTATCAAACTAACTCAAAAGCCGAAATAAAAAGGGAAATTATGAATTTTAGCCAAAATCCTACAAACAAAATAGGATTTTCTGGTTAAAGTCTAATTAAACCTATGGGATGCATACATGCAAGCAACGGGTTTGGTTTTACAACCAAGCCAAAGGGTTCGACATCCACACTATTAACGTCGGTTTGTGTTCGAATGCTCAAGATCAAGGCCTTAACAAAAAGTCCCAAAACAAGTTAGGGCATGTGTTAAAGTTCTAATCTTTTCCCTCTAAACCCAAGTTGAATTTCGACCATGATTGAGGAGAAAATCATCACCCTCAAGCTCAAATTCGTCCGTCACCCCCATCATCAAGAACAAATTTCGGCCATCAAACCAAAATTCGGTCATGACCCCAACATCAAGTTCGGTCAAACTTCAAAAATCCAAAATCAAATTTTGGCCATGCCATCAAACCCAAGCTCGGCCCCATTATGCAAGATTCAACACCCATGAATTCAACAATCAAATCCCTCATACCCAATTTTGGCCATCATGAACAAACATTAAGCATCAATGGGCATAAAATCAAGGTCATGAGAGAAACTCAGTTGAATATCAAAAAAAGGTTCAATGAGGTGGAAGAAGAGCCTAAAATTTGAACCCAAGGGATTAATCACCAAAGCCCTACAAGAAAGAATCAAATTTTCATGATTAGAACCAAAATAAATTGAAAAGGCAACACCAAAGGTATGAGATTTGATCCTTACCAAGAGTTGAAGAAGAAACAAAGTTGAAGAGAGAGAACCCAACTCAAGAAAAGCTTGAACCTAACAAATCCAACAAACCCTAACCCTAGATCTTGAGGAGGAGGGCTTGGTTGAATTTTTGAGGGATTCAAATGTTTTAAAGGGGATGAATACGAGTGGATTTTAAATTCTAGTTAAGGAGAATCATGGGTTATAAAGAGTTGTAGAAGAAAACAACTTAGGGAAGAAGAGGAGAGTTCAAAATTCGGTTTTAGGGGGAGGATTTGAAAAAAACCCTTGGACAAAACCCCTCTCTTTCTCTTTCTCTCTCTACCTCTCTCTCACATGCCCGTGCGAGACACCCTAGGGTGTTTCGCATACAAGACACGTGCGAGTGTTTCGCACGTGTGTGAGACACTCGCATGTGTCTCGCCCCTGGGAGAAGTCCATGGTTGTTTTTGTAGTGTATTTTTGCCCGTTTTCGATCTTTTTTGCCCGTTTCAACGTATTTGAGTGTGACGCCCTAGGGTTCACACAAGGCTGCAGTCCAAGGTGAAACCCGGATTGTCAAACCTACCAAGCAACAAACACCATGCTATAATATGTTTCACCATCACAGTCACCATCTCTCTAGTGGAAACAACAAATAGGTGAAGGTACAAATAGGCAAATAATAGAAGTAGTACAAAATCAGATATGCACAGAAGAAGTATATTAACAAATAAGCCCAACTAAAATAGAATGAAAATATCTCTGAGTTTGAAATACATCTCAACACAATGAGTCAAATGAAATCTCACTAAGACACTCAGCCTTTACAAAATAAATACAACTCTAGAGTCTGAACAATGAACATAACTATGTAGTGGAGCTTCAACTGCTAAAACTGTACGATGGCGACTATGCTAGAACTCCATCATCCTGCGGCTCTCTGAAACTCTGATATGCCTGAAAGATATAATTTAAATAAAAAAAATAACAACAAGAGCGTCAGAGCACTACAACAAGATCACATCCATCTGCCCTCAGTGGAAGGGCTGCTAGATGTAGAGGCCCCAAAAGGAGAATTAGGAATTTATTTGATAGGAGATAGTAGTGTTTTCCCCTGGATATGGAAAATTCGTCCACCGGGTTTTATCAATTTACAAATTCTACCTCAACTAGTTAAAAGAATGAAATTGGCTGATATCATGACGATACTAGGTAGTATAGATATCATTATGGGAGAAGTTGATCGTTGAAATGATAATTGATAAGACAGAAATAGAAGTACAAGCTATCAATTCTTTTTCTAAATCAGGACCTAAGATAGGTAGATGAAAGAGAAAGTGCTCGAAAAGAAAGTGGAGGCTCTATCTATTAAGCATAGTCTACCTATATTATTTTCCCCGTATCTAATGGAGTTAATATTTAGACACCTACAAGATGACACATAGTACGTTGAGCGAAATAATCCAAACAAAAAAACCATCATATATATACCATATGTCTCAAATTGTAGATCCCTAAATACAAATTCCAACTCTATGAATGAAAACAACACTCAAAAGAAATACTCCAAGCCTAAACCATATAGGACCAATGTCATAATCTCGAACTACTTCTCAAGTAGTTGGCGCAATAATAAGAGAATATCATCCAACTCAAAAATCACCATAGGCCATATCATGTATGCCACAAATCAAGAAATGTACCCTACTCATGGGTAATCTAACATGGGAGTAACTACAACTAATAATATATATATGTGTACATCTCCTTGTGTAATAGTGATACTCTTGTAATATTCTTACTCTATCGCTCTGTGGTAATAGGTTTTGTCTCCCTATTCCGGATACATAAAATAATAATACTATTGTAATACTCTTACTCAACCATTCTACGACAAATAGGTTTTATCTCCATATTGCCGGATGATGCATCCAGATGATCGTATAGTAGAGTATAGACATATCAGCCAAATCCAAAAAAAACCCGATCATCTTCGAGTATTGGTACAGTCACGGTCTCATTGCGGGAAACATCCAATACTCCTAGTATGGTACAGTCGCGATCTTATTGCCGGGAAACATCCACACCGAGCATCCATAACTGATGAATAATACTTTATTATATGTTATTATATTTTTATCAACTCAACGTATATCAAAAATCTCAACAGTGCGTGTTAACACAACATAAACTAAGTGTATGTGCACATATCTCGGTGTGTGTGTCCATAACTGGTGTTCACCATCATCTCAGGTGTTAAACAATGTGTATGTGCACATATCTCGGTGTGTGTGTCCATAACTGGTGTTCACCATCATCTCAGGTGTTAAACAATACTTAATCATTATAATATAATAGTACAAGATCGAGAAACTCTATCAAAAATAACAAATAAGAGGGAAACTCAAGAAACTTTCACGTCATACATTAATTATTTCAAATCAGCACATCTGCAGTTTTTTGCAGAACATATCGTTAGTCAATTAAGCATATCTTTCTATAGACAAACTCTTTTTAAGAATTGTTTTTTATTTTAGAAACTAAATTCATATAGCTATCATTTGGGACTAGTTCAGTTTAGTTTAGAGTTCATACGATATTTCTAATTTCCAGTTAAACGTTATATATGTGAAGCAGTTTTTCTACAAAATGTATCATCAGTAAATTGAAAATATCTTTCTCTAGGAAAATTATCTTTAGGAATATTTTTTTGTTTTGAAATCTAGATTCACATATCTTTCAATTGGTATTAGTTTGGTTCAATTTGGATTTTATTTGTTATTTTAAATTTCAAGTTAAACAGTATATATGTGCAGTAGTTTTTCTACATAACATAACAAGCATGATTATTTGCACAAGAAATTTTATTTAAACCTTCAATCATGTTTAAAACATACTGAAACATATATAAAATATATAACAATACTTATTTGATAATCACTTACTGAACCTATCTCGAACATAAATCAAACTCTTGTGTTAATCTAATTAGGTTTTTCAACCTAATTATCCAAAATTTTCAATCTAAAGTATAAACTTTTAACATATTAAATATAAGTATGATTGCCAAACAACTTAGAAAAGATATACATTTATTAAATCATATTTTTAATACTTAGGTATCACAAACCTAGGGTTTTCTCATCTTTAATCCACATATAAACTCAAATAAATATCAAATTAGGGTTTAAACATGATTAGAACATGATTAACAAGTTAAAAAATTGAAAATTTGAAGAACCCTAATAATCATGATCATGTTTTTATTATAAACATTAAGAAAAACATATAGATCTAATATTTGTTTAAGATCTAACAACAAAAATCTAATCTTTTTCACATTAGATTAAGATCTAAGCATGTAAACACAATTTAAACTTCTAAACTAGTTATTTAACTATGGGGATGAGTTTGGATGTAAGTGATCTTACTTTAATATCATGTGCAAGCCTTTGAAACAAATAGCAAGCAATCCATAAGTATAAATAATCCGTTCTCCCTCGCCACACGCCGATGATCTCGCCCTCGTGTCGGTGTTTTACTTCACAAAGCTCTCCAAACTCATAAGAAAAAGATCTAGGGTTTTTGAGGGGAGAGGGTGGCTGCTAGGGTTCATAGATATGATAAAAGAAAGGAATTTTTATGAAAAACATAGGTATTTATAGAGGCAAACCCGAAACAAACATGTTTGACCCGAACCAGGGAACCTATTCTGACTAGGAAAACAATCTTCGGTACTTTGGCTGTAACTTTCTCATCCGACCTCGGAATGAGGTGATCTAAGATTTGTTAGAAAGATATTAAAGAGACATACAACTATGGTCTTTTACACTTTTCTGTATTCTGAATACATCAGTGTGTAAAATGTAGAAATTCTTAACTGATCATTATTCCCAGATTTTTCACTCTTGGCCTTTGTGCATGCTTTGTGCATTTGCACTCTTATTTTACAAATATATATTGAATTGATCTCAAATCAATTCTTATCATACTCAAACATCAAAATATGTTATTTTTCATTATATAACATATTTATTATTATTTATCATAAAATATTTAAATTTACGGGGTTTTACATTCTTCTCCCCTTAAAAGAATTTCGTCCCCAAAATTCCACAATCGTATCTTAAGAATTAATAATATGAAAAAAGCACTAAGAGTGGATAATCCAGACAAGGAAACCCTTCCGTACACATCTCGTGCCATTAATCCCTAGATATAAATCACTAGCAATATCTATGCTTAACAATCTAAAATACGAATACTTCCACTTAACCCCTAACTAAACGGAACTAGTACATCGGGCGAAAAATCCAAACAAGGAATCCCTTATATATATACCATATATTCCGAATGATTAGGAGCTAAGTGTTAATACCCCCTGTAGGAGTCTAAAAATGCATATAGGTTCCCATATACGACTTAAGACGAAGGGGAGACGATAAACGTCATCATCCAAGTCGAGAAGATTTATCCGAGTGGCCCGCGTACTCAACGGCCACCGCCAAGTGACCCGTACGCTCATCGACCACCGGAATGGTGAACCAAGCATTTCGTGTGCTCACCGGCCACCTCCAATTCGGCCACCGCACTCATCACACAGTTTCGAGTTGGCTCTGCGTGTACTCACTGGCTACTTCAAGTGTGCGCCATAACTCATCGGGCGACCGCGAATGGAGAACACGAAGCGTCCCGCGTGCACTCACCGGCCAGCCGCCATTAGCCTGCGCAGATCATCCGGCCAGTTCCAATTGCGCCCACGCACTCATCAACCAATGTCCAATTGCATGCGCCACTCATCAACCAGTTTTTGAGTGTGCTCGTGCTACTCCTGGCCACCAGTCAAGTGGCCGTACGCTCATTGGCCACCATGAACGGCAAACCAAGTGGCTTGCACGCTTGTCAAGCCATCGTCAAGCGATCCACTGTGTTCACAAAACAAGCACGAAGCGAATTCAAGGAAGCATAACCAGTCAGTAAAATAAAAAATATGCGTAAACAACATAACAAGTCAAGAAAAAACCAGAAAAACCATGGAATAGCGCTGGCGGCGAGTTCGTACAAATATAGACTCACCAGGGCCAGCTTGGCTCGGCCTGGGCCGAGCCACCAGGCAGTGGCTCACACACCGATCTGATCCAGAAACGTATTTTGGCAGTTTTAATGGATTCTCACGAGATTTTATTCTGTTCTAGAGGTTCCTAACTACCTCAATATTATCTCTAAACGTAGTTGTACAGTTGTTAACCGAAGATAAGGAGGAATACATCGTTCTTATCCAAAAACCCCTAACCAAAGCCTATAAATACAAGTTCGGGGGCTCATTTCACCAAATCTGGAGATGAAGAAAGCGAGGTGCTGTTAAAATTGAGAGTGAAGCCACGAATTTTAGAGGGTTAGCAGATCTTGGCGAAGTTTCTCGATAAAAAAAGAGAGTTCGAGTGATCGGAAACCCCTTTCCCCCATATTCCTCCGGATTTAAGCTTGGTCTTAAATCCCGAGAAGAGTTATAATCTCGCTTGGTCGGGATTACCACTTCAGTGAATACTTCCTTCGTGAAGTAGGAGCTTTGATTTTCAATCTGTCAGCCGGATCTGATCTGCAGCGGTCCACGGATATCAACGTCCCTAGCACATGCAAAGATCCCACGCAAACAACAGGCGATAAACATCTGTTGTGTGTTATTTGAAGGAATTGTAATCCTATATTTTCATTGTGTAAGAAAATCTTATAAAAAGATCAACTTTTTATTTATTTGAGTTTATTATAACGGCTAAAGTTATAATAGATTCGATGATAATAAAAATAGTAATTTCTGACCCAAACACGCTAGCGATCATAGTGGGAGCCAATAGCTTCGCTGCCAAAGCTATCGTGTCGCAGCCATGGATCTGGATCCCGGTTGACGAGGAGGTCGAGTACAAGTTCGACCAACTGAAGTTCGAGGAGTATCTGTCATCCTCCTCCTCCAGATCCTCTGCCCCTCACAAGCGCAGGAAGATCAAGGCCTTCGTTGTTGCTGCCATCTCACCTTGTAACGCCCCCCCAGCCTCTAACGAGGTCGGATCTACAGATCTGGACTCCTCCTCAATCAAGGAGATAGCCACTGTAGTCGCACCAACTTTATCGAAAAGTGCTCACCAAAAGCAGCGCCAACGCCTCGCACGCCAATTCGCTAAGGCTTTGGAGCCTGTTGATGGGATCTGCTATGAGGCAGATCTGAAACTTAGAAGGCATCGAGTGCCCTAGCGGCAAACAGATGTCCTCTCCTCCAAACCAACAGCGAATGAATGGATCCAAGTCAAACAGACCCGCTCAACCCTCGAGGAGCACATTCAGAAGCATCGTGCCTTGATTACGTACACACGGATTCTCGTGCAAGAAGTGCAAAAGTTGAAGCAAAAAGAGGTGATCAAGAAGCCACCGAAATCATGCCAAGTCTGGACACCAAAGTCTGAAACGGCATCAACAAAAAGTCAAACAGCACTCGGAACTGCTGGAATGCATGAACCACCAAATGGTGGCTCGGCCCAAGCTGAGCCACTAAGTGGTGGTTTGCACCGGTTCATGCCTGGTTCGGTTCGTTCGCACCCGGTTCGGTTAGGTTCGCACCCGGTTCATCTCCCGCAGTCCTATTTAAGCCTCTGACAGCCCCTGTTTCTGTCCCGATGAATCACACACTACCAACAGAGCCCTATGGCAACGTGGACTTGTCCCAATTCAAGATGAGGATGGCGGATCACTTGGGTCCTTTGCACAAGGATCGAGGCAAAGTTCCGATCAAAGAACACTTTGGTCTGGTGACTGAACCCCAAGCAACTACTCGAGCTGGGGGTCGCACATGCCCTCGCAACAATTTAGAGCCTTTCTATAATGGGAAAACTCCTGTAACTTACCACCTTGGACTGCAAGTCAGTATCCAAGAGCCCATTAAGGTCCTGCGCTCATGAAAGCATGGCTCCAAACGTGTGACTCTTGAGAACACCATCAAGGCAACAAGTCCTTAGAAGGAAATGTGTTCGTCAGATGACGACGTTATACCTATGAAGTCATGCCAACACGTGATAGATTACTCTGGTCATCATACTGATGAGTTGTACTATCGGGCTGGGGGTACGAACAGATCTCGAAAGAGAGATTCTCGAAAGATGGACTTTCATTGTCTGTATACCAAGATAATCAGGGTAGTATTATCAACATGTAGATGCCCCAAGACCACTCCACAGAGGGTCTCGGTATTTGAGAGGATCTCTAGCAGAACTACTAAGTCCAAGCCAAAACATTTCCATAAGAAATGATCGGTCGTTCAAGGTGATGAACTTCCAGAAGTCACAATTAACATGGCTGATAAAGGAAAGTCGGCTCAACTTTCTAGTTCTGACCCCCTCATATCGCATCGTCTAACTCGGCTACACGCAAGGACTACTAGACGTAGGGATTATCAGAGAATGCAAAGGGGATTATCCTTGGATAATGAAGCATCAGATGCCAACTCTGCAGTCACCTCTGACAAAATGGTATACAGTCCAGGACAATCCCGCGAAGTGTTTATGATTAACACCGAGGAAGTAGCCAAAATGGTTGAGGATGCTCTGGCCAAGCAAAAAGAGAACTTCAAGTTTGAAATAGAAATGGCTATGCTACGGATAAGGGAAGATCATGACCAACAGATTCGGGCCTTGTCTAATCAAATTGGTAAATCTAGTAGCCATAATAATGCCTACCGGATAGGTGACGATTCAGACATGGATGAACATCTTGATGCAGATAACCCTCCCGTTGATCAAAATTTTGGGGGTGGCCCCACTAAAGGTAACGACGCTGGGGGTGGTCCCACTGAAGATGACAATGCTGGGGGTGATCACGTTGCTCCTCTTAGAAATCGTCCAAAGCATGATACAGACGAGGACGAGAAGATGAAGGGTCTCGAGAGCAAAATCAACACTCTGATGTCTGTTCAAGAGGTGAAGAAGATTGGTATTCCGTGTCCTTACCCAAGAGAGTGGGATTCGATCCTATACCCGATAAAGTTCAACCTGATCAACTTCATGCCGTTTGACGGGAAGGGCTCACCCACTCAACATCTGATCTACTGTAAGTCCTACTTGGGCATGATCTCCAGCAATGAAGCCCTGATGGTTCGGTCATTCGTTGGCACACTTCACGGACCTGCCTTCGATTGATACCGCCGTCTCAAACCCAGAAGTATCAATAACTAGGAAGACCTGGAGAGCCTATTCCTCACTCACTTCTTTGATGATGATGCCGAGATGTTAATCAGGACACTCTTTGATAAGAAACAAGAAGACGATGAGACAGTCGACGACTTTGTCAAGCACTTCCGGAATAAGGTGATGAACTGCCAAGATCCGATCATAGAGGACTTTATCCTCCAAACTTATCACAATAACCTCTCTTTAGACGTGTTGGAAGTTATGGGAGTAGCACCCTCCAATACCTGAAAAGAGTTGAAGATACACGGAGAGCGGGCCGAATGCTTCCTCAGAAGGAAGAAGGCCGAGAGGAGCCAACCGACGGCTAATCCTCCAAACTCAAACTTCACCTTCCATGGTAAGGGGAAGGCACCTGCAACAGTTGTTAACGTTAATCAGACGTCGCAACAACAACCTTGAAGACAGCAAAAGACTTCGGATTTGAGACTCCAAAAAGAGTACTCTTTCGAGGACGAAGATGTTCCAGCTATTTTTCGAGTCCCTCCTTGAAAATAATAAGATCAAGCTACCACCTATCATAGATCAGGAAGAAGCTGATAATACTACGGATCCGAAATACTATGCGTACCACAGGAGGATCTTTCATCCTACCAAGGCTTGCTTCGCTCTCAAGAATAGCATCCAAACCTTGGTTGAAGTTGGCATCATAACGCTAAATTAAGCCGAATGAGGACTCCAATAAGTATAAGAGTATAAACTGCTCCTTCCGACACTCCGAAGAGTATATGAGTATAAACTGATTCTCAATACTCCAACATGTATATGAGTCTAAACTATTTTCTTTCTTTCACGGGAAGTTCCTGGAGAGTGTCATGCCTGGTATTCTTAAGGATAACACGGTCATCCAACTAAGTATAATGTTAGACCCGGTTTCACAGAGAAAGCTGGGGGTGGATGATTCATGTAACAGGAAGTTCCCAGAAGAATATTATAGGGTGTATTCTTAAGGATAACCCGGTCACTACAAAGAAATGATAAATGAGAAACTCCCACTCGGACTTTGAATCTTCCAAGCACTCTTTTGCTGAGATGAGATTTGATCACTTTGTTGGATCAATCTTCCCTCACAAAAAACTCCCACTGTTGTTGACGATTTACAATCTTCCACCACAAAATCCCTCACTGATCAAATTAATTGACAGTGAGTCCATTAAAATTCTTTTTGGTTTAATCCCTTCAAACTCCCGCTACGTCCGTGCACTCAACATTTCCATGGTTAGAATCCAGATATAATGCTTGGAATTTTGATCTGTCAATCCTTAACGAATCATCAAACCCCTTCGTGTTAAGTCCTTATCACTTGACATCAAGAACCCTTACTGAGTGATTTGTATAAGTTAACACTCCCACTGTGATTTGTACTCACACTCCCACTATCCACTAGGTCAAACCTTCCTACAATTAGGACCACAATCAAAATCTCCTCTCGATTCCTCTAATAAACGAGAGGTCTACGAATCGAGCGATCAAACCTTCCTACCGTTAGGAACGTCTCAAACCTTCCACTTGGTTAAACCTTCCTACAGTTAGGACCACAACCAAAATCTCCTCTCGATTCCTTTCATGAACGAGAGGTCTACTTTCAAATCGAGCGATCAAACATTCCTACAGTTAGGGTCATCTCAAAACTCCCATTTGGTTAAACCTTTCTATAGTTAGAGCCAAAACCGCAATTCACTCTCGATAAAATGAGAAACCCACATTTGGTTCGGTAATCAAACCTTCCGACAATTAGGATTATCCTCATCTTTTCGATTCTCGGAGTGTAGATCCCACCCTTAGTTTCACCTTCCCAGATTCTAGAAGTGGAGATCCCACTTTGAGTTTTCGTTGGCAACTAGAGATAGAATATAAAATTTTTCTTCTTCAGCTTTGGGAGATAGAATATAAAATTCTTCCTCTCCCGTATCGGGTTCGTCTTTACCCCAAGAGAAGACATAATCTTTCAACATTATAATCCTAAAATCCGTGCTTCACATGCACGAGGAATTTTATCTCGAATCCTAAGTAGGGATAAGTCAACGCCTAACACGCGTTGCCGGTTTAGTCTTTCACCGATTGAAAAAGACACCAGAATCCAAATCTGAGGAATTTTATCCCGAAGCCTAAGAAGGGATAAGTCAGCACCTAACACGTGTTACTGGTTAGTTCATGACCATAAAAAGAATAAAAGCCTACATATTCGATGTTGTGGCAGGTTGTTATTAATAACACCAAAATCCATGCCTTACACGCACGGGGAATTTTATCCTGAATCCTAAGAAAGAATAAGTCAATGCCTAACACGCGTTACTAGTTTAGTCTTTCACCAATTGAAGAAGACACCAGAATCCGAGTCTGGGGATTTTTATCCTGAAGCCTAAGTAGGGATAAGTCAGCACCTAGCACGCGTTGTTGGGTAGTCTATCCCCGTGAGAAAGACGAAGTCTACGTATTCAATATCATAGCACTAAGAGAGTTAACTCTCTTAGCACAACATTACATGTAGAACAGACTTAAATAATTTGCATGCTAGTCCAACTCGAATGGTAGTCGGTAAAGGCACATCAAATCTGTTGAAGGCTGAGGGTTTGTTAAAACTCCTAAGTCTACGTCTAACACACATCGCCGGGTAGTCTATTCCCGTGAGAAAGACAAAGTCTATATATTCAATATCGTAGCTCTAAGGGAGTTAACTCTCTTAGTATAACGTTACATGCGGAACGAACTTAAACAATCCGCATGCTAGCCCGACTCAAACGGTAGTCAGTAGTCGGTAAAGGCTCATCAAACCCGTTGATGGCTGAGAGTTTGCTAAAAATCCTATAAATATGAGAGTCATTGACGCACCAGCCCTATTAGTTGGTCTCGTGATTTGAACATCCAACAACTTCAGAATAAGAGCTATACATGCGGATGAATTAGCTTTAACAGTTGGTCCTGTAGCCTTAACATTTGGGACCGCCACGCTCCAATACCTTAAGAGCTTAAACTGTGTAGACTCCAGCAAACGTATGAGTATAAACTGTGTTAACGTCGGTCAACACGTTATAGTAAAGGTTGATGTCGGTCAACGCATCAGCAATATCGCCAAAATAAGGCAAAGGATGATTCTAGGGAGTTTAATCACATTCAGATATGAATTTACCAATGAAGATGATCAGTTTAACGTCAACTCAATGACAAGAGCTAGATTCAGAAACTTACACACCAACTTCAGTCCAAGATTTTGACAACGGTCAGACGATAAACGTAGCACCGGAAGAACTTCATCTATTCAACAAAACACTAAATAGAAGGAAGGCTGAAGAAATCAAGAATTGAAGCCAGCTACAGGTTCTTTGACACCGACTAAAGGTGGGACCTATCACATCCAAAGTATTTCAGACTCCTCTATAAAGAAATAAGGCTGAAATACTTTGGAGGGGGTATCTGTAGGCGTCTAAAAATGCCTATAGGTTCTCTATATAGCTTGAGATGAAGGGGAGATGATAAACGTCATCATCCAAGTTGAGAAGATTTATCCGAGTGGCTCGTGTACTCACCGGCCACCGCCAAGTAACTCGTACGCTCATCGGCCACTGAAACGGTGAACCAAGTGTTCCATGTACTCATCGGCCACCTCCAATTAGCCCGTGCACTCATCAACTAGTTCCGCTCACCTATTATAGAGAACAAAATCTTGTATTTGAACATTATTATTGTAGGCATCTAAAAATGCCTATAGATTTCCGTATACAGCTCAAGACGAAGAGGAGACTATAAATATCATCATTCAAGTCAAGAGGATTTGTCCAATTGGCCCGCGCACTCATCAGCTAGTTCCAAGTGGCACATGTACTCACTGGCCACCGCCAAGTGGCTCGTACGCTCATCGGCCACCGGAACAACGAACCAAGTGGCCTGCATGCTTGTCAGCCACCGTCAAGCGATCCACGCATTCAAAAAACACACAAAGAGAATTGAGGAAGCATACCAGTCAGTGAAATGACAAAATACGCGTAAATAACACAACAAGTCAAGAAAACCGGAAAACTAGAATAGCCGCTGGCGGCCGAGTCGTACCAAAATAGACTCGGCCAGGGCCAGTGGCTCGGCCAGGGCCGAGCCACCAGGCAGT